>NC_142812.1:11045091-11345091 GCF_049724085.1 Artemia sp. Qi Xiang Cuo | reverse complement strand
GGTTGTAAGTTTTGCCCTGGGGGTATATAGGCTACATATAAAAAGGACGATCGTATAAATTTTGAAGGGGGCTCATTGGATTGGTAATCAGAAGCTCTAGTACACTTATTACGACTCATAAGGATCTGAGGGTGAATAACCCCGCCCGCCACACCTTTTTTTCCCGAAATGTATCTGATAGACATTTTGAGATGACAATTTGTTCTCATAAAAACTTAAAAACAGCTCATTTGGTTGGAAATTGAAAGAGCCAACGCCCCTTCTAATAGTCAAAAGAGATTGGAGGGCAACTAACTCTCCTTCCACGCCCACCATCCCCCAAACACATCCAATCAAAATTTTGAGTCAAAACTTTTCCAATCAAAATTTTTTGGGTATAGCATAATTGAAAAGGTCCAGATATTATGTCTTTGAAGATGAAACCCCTCCCACAGCTCTCAGGGCAAGGGTTGTAAGCTATGCCCCGGGGGCATATAAGGTATATACAAAAAAAGATGATCTTATTAACTTCGGAGGGGACTAATTGGATTGGGTATCAGAACTTTTAGTGCCCTTTTTAAGATTCAGAGTGATCGGAGGTTGGATACCCCCCCCCACACCTCGTATTTTCATAAAATGTATCTGGTAGAAATTTTGAGATTCAAATTTGTTTTCTTAGAAACTTCGAAAATAGCTCATTCGGTTGGAAATTGAAAGGGCCAGTGCCCTTTTAAATAGTCGAAAGTGATTGAAGGGAAACAAACCCCCTTCCCACGCCCACCATTTCCCCAAACACATCTAATCAAAATTTTAAAATATCCGAAAGGTCCGAAAACTTATGTCTTTGAGGATGACAAGCCGCCTCCCCCCCCCCCCGCAGCCCTAAGGGCAAGGGTTTTCGGTTATGCCCTGGGGGCATATAAGGCACATATAGGAAGGGTGATCGTATAAACTTCGGAGGGGGCTCCTTAGATTGCCAATCAGAAGTTCTAGTGCCCTTTTTAAGATTCAGAGTGATCGGAAGGTCGATACCACCCCCCCCACCTTCGGTTTTCCGAAATACATCTGATAAAAATTTTGAGATGGCTATTTGTTAACGCAAAAACTTCAAAATAGCTGATTCGATTGGAAATTGAAAGGGTCAGTTCCTTTTTCAATAGTTGAAAGTGATTGGAGGTCAACTAACCCCCTCCCACACCCACCATTTCCCAAAACACATCCAATCAAAATTATGAGATAGCTATTTTGTTCAACGTCATTGAAAAGTCCGGAAATTATGGCTTTGAGGATGACAACACCTTCCCCAAGACCTTCAGGGCAAGGCTTGTAAGTTATGCCCCGGGGGCACATAAGGTATATATAGAAAAGGTGATCGTAAGACTTCAGAGGGGCTTATTTTATTTTTAATCAGAAATTCAAGTGCTCCTTGTAAGATTCAGAGTGATTGGAGGGTGGATAAATCCCCCCGCCTCATATTTTCTCGAAATACATCAGAAACTGAAAAGCCTAGTGCCCTTTTTATTAGTCAGAAGTGATTGGAAGGCAACAAGCCAACCCCCCCCCCACGCCAATAAATTCCGAAACATATCTAATCAGAATTTTGAGATAGCCATTTTGTTCATCGTAGTTGAAAGCTCTGGAAATGTCTCTGACAACTCCCATACCTTCTCAAGACCAGAACATTTGCCCTTTACTGAAAACAAAATTTATCTAAAATGTTTTCACTTTGTTTTTACTTGTTTAATTTGTTTTTACTTAATATATGTTGCTCTTGCAATTTAAATAAATAAAAAGAGTGTAAGTGTATCCAAGTTGTCAAAGAGCATAGATAGAATCTTTTTGGAAGGATACTAAGTTTTAATTTTTCAGGTAAACTTCAGAAGCTTAAAATTAAATTAAACATTATACATTTTTGTGTCAAGACTAACAATTTTTTTAAAAGTTTGTCTAATTTACAAACAGCAACCCTTACTATAGATTCTTATAGAAAAAAAACTGATAAGATACACAATATTAGTTTTTTCCATGAAAAAGACTGTGTCAATAAAAAACGAACAGAAATTAATTCAAAAACCTTTTTTCTGTAAGACGAGTTTTTCAAAGAAAAGTAAACATCTCCGTTAAGCTAAGAATGAGCAAAAATAAAGTCAAATAATCTTCCAAGCACAAAACTGCCACAAATCATTATCAATGAATAAATGAAACCCAAAACGAACAGAAATCACAATAAAGAGCCGCCAAACTCAAAACGAGCAAAAATTAACTTGAGCAGGGCAGATAACCCCGATGCCTCCTCAAGAACAGAGCACAATTTGCGCTTTACTGGAAACAAAACATGTTTGAAGTATTTTCACCTTTCTTACTTTCATAAATAAAAAAATATCAAAACCTTAAGGAACAAATGTCAGCGTATGTCAATTAAACTGACAATCCATTGTCCTTTTTTAATTAAGGCTCAAATTGTGTTCTGGTCTTAACTTAAATTTAACTGAAGGCAATGTTCAACTGTCAGAAGGTGTTAGGCAACAGACAAAGCAACATCGTTCACTTGTACGTGCCCTAGACTGCAAAAAGAAAGGAAAAGATCATAGGCAGCGTGCTAGTGCTGCCTAAGTTAAGAACGATGTGGCCACAATGTGTTTTTTTTTTCTTCGACAGGCATTTCGTATCGAAGGAGTTGTCCTTGAAACTTCTAAAAGGGCTCATTCGATTGGAAATTCAAAGGGCTAGTGCCCTTTTTAATAGTCGAAAGTCACTGGAGGGCAAGTACCCCCCCCCTCCCCACGCCAATCATTCCCCAAAACAAATCCAATCAAAATTTTGAGATAGCCATTTTGTTCAGCGTAGTTGATTTCCGAATAGAAAATATGTTTTTGAGGAGGACACTCCCCAACAACCCTCGGGGCAAGGGTCTTAAGTTATGCCCTGGGGACATATAAAGTTTTTGTAGAAGGCGTTGTTTTAGAAACTTCAAAAAAGGTTCATTTGATTGGAAATTCAAAGGGCTAGTGCCCTTTTTAATAGTCGAAAGTGATTAGAGGGTAACTAGCCCCCAACATCCCCACGCCCATCATTACCCCAAACACATACAATCAAAATTTGAGATAGCCATATTGTTCAGCGTAGTTGATTTCCAGATAGAATATATCTTTTTGAGGAGGACAGTCCCCCCAACCCTCGGGGCAAGGGTTTTAAGTTATGCCCTGGGGGTATATAAGGTTTTTATAGAAGGCGTTGTCGTAGAAACTTCAAAAAAGGCTCATTCGATTGGAAATTTAAAGGGCTAGTGCCCTTTTTAATAGTCGAAAGTGATTGGAGGGCAGCTAGCCCCCTCCCACGCCCATCGTTCCCCAAAGCACTTCAAATCAAAACTTTGATATAGCCATTTTGTTCAGCGTAGTTGATTTCTACATAGAAAATAAGTTTTTGAGCAAGACACTCCCCTACAACCCTCGGGGCAAGGGTTTTAAGTTATGCCCTGGGGGCATATAAGGTTTTTATAGAAGGTGCTGTCGTAGAAACTTTAAGAAAGGTTCATTCGATTGGAAATTCAAAGGCCTAGTGGCCTTTTTAATAGTCAAAACTGATTGGAGGGCAACTAACCACCCCCCCCGCGCCCAACGTTCCCCCAAACACAGCCAATAAAAATTTTGAGATAGCCATATTGTTCAGCGTAGTTTATTTCCAGATAGAAAATATGTTTTTGAGGAGGACACTCCCCCACAACCCTCGGGGCAAGGGTTGTAAGTTATACACAGGGGGCATATAAGGTTTTTATAGAAGGCGTTGTCATAGAAACTTCAAAAAAGGCTCATTCTTTTGGAAATTCAAAGGGCTAGTGCCCTTTTTAATAGTTGAAAATGTTTGGGCGGTAACTAACCCCCTCTCACGCCCACCTTTTCCCCAACACATCCAATCAAAATTTTGAGATAGCCATTTGATGCAACGTAGTTTTAACTTCTGGAAATTAGGTCTCTTCAATCAATCAATCAATCAAGCTTTTATTTTTAAATAAATGAACAAACGAAACAATTAACATGAACATTTCGACTCAAAGCAATGCTTGTATGAGTCACACCCGATATTGGTAAACAAATTTATATCACACTATGAAATGAAAAGAGAAGAGCTAATAACATAAGAGAGGGATAAAGAGTTAGAAAGGAAAGAATCGAGACGAGGTGGAGTCTAAGAAGAAAAGTGAAAGGATAAGATACAAACGAAAAATTGAGACATTAACTCATGCAGTATCAAATACTGTGTAAGAGAGGTATCGTTTTTGGAGTGTGCCAAATGATTTTATGGATTTAATAGATTCATTAATTGAGTTCCATACAGAAATACTTCTATAAACTGGAGAGTGTTGAGACATTGCAAGCCTTCTTTTCGGTAGCATAAAATTGTACTCGTTGCAGCGGAGAGATCTTCCTCGATGAATTGTGTTACAAAGTTCGAAGTACCTGGAAAGACCTTGAGGAATTCTATTCGATATTGCCGAGTGTGCTAAACGTTGATTACTAACGTTGATTATCTCTATTATATCTATTGTTCCAGTGTCTCTGTATAGATTTGTTGAGGGGTGTAGCCTGGGGAGGCAATATGTGGCCTTGACTGCACGGTTTTCTGATCTCTTCAATGATTTTAGATGAGGTTTGAATGTATCGCTCTATATAGAACAGCAATGATTGAATTAGGGGAGTACAAAAACATTATAAAGCATTTCCATCATCTCAGCACTTAGAAGCAGGCTAGCTCTATGTAACAATGATGTTTGCTGTGAGACTGTTGAAGACAGCTGAGATATGTGATATTTGAACGAAAGAGAGGAATCTACCAGTATGCCAAGGAACTTTGTGACTGTGGTCTGAGGAATTGGATTTTCATTGATTGACAGTGCGAAATTGTGAGACAATGAGGAGTTTGTAGGAGGACAAGTGAAGACTATGATGCAGCTTTTTGTAGCATTTACCTGCATTTTGTTATGAAAACACCAGTCAGATATTTCGTCAAGTGTTTTTTGGGCCTTTTTTGCAGCAGACTCGGATGATTCAGCAGTAATGAAGAAATTTCAGTCATCAGTAAATAGTACTGGGCGTGTATTTTTAGTAAGACACGTTGTCAGGTCATTGATATACAAAATAAACAACAGCGGTCCAAATACCGACCCCTGAGGTAGGCCAGATTTTACCTGTAATTCTGGTGACACACTACCCTCCACAATTACGCACTGCTTACGATCAGTCAGGTGTAATGAAAACCACTCGTGAGCAACACCATATATTCCAAATGAATGTAATTTTGTGAGGAGGTTTGAATGGCATACCGTGTCGAAAGCCTTAGTAAAATCCTGAAAAATACCTAGTACCTTTTCTCCAGCATCCTGGCTATTTAATATGTATTCAACTGAATCAACTAAGGCATGCAAAGTTGAATGATAACACCGAAACCCATATTGACGGGGAGAGAGTAGCTGCTTGACATCGAGGAATCTGTATACCCTTTTATAAACCACTCGCTCGAGGACTTTTGATATAACCGGTAGAATTGACATGGGTCAATAATTAGGGATAAGACTCTTGTCTCCTTTTTTGTAGAGGGGAAGGACTTGGGCAGTTTTGAACACATTAGGATAAACTCCGGTTGCTAGTGAAAGGCTGACCAAGTGTGGAAGTGGAGCTACAAGACCCGAAGAGGCCTTCTTCAAGATATACTTGCACAGCCCAAAGGTGGCAGCTTACTGATAATCACTAGTAATTCCTCTTTCGTACGTGGTGCTAGAAAAAGACCTGATATTGTTCTGCTGTGGGTTTGTTCAGGAGATATGTTTATATGTTTTATAGAACGCGTTGTCGTAGAAACTTCAAAAAGGGCTCATCCGATTAGAAATTGAAATGGCTTGGGCTCTTTTTAATATTCAAAAGTAAATGAAAGGCAAAACACACCCCTTCCATGCCGACCATTTCCCCAAACACATCCAATCAAAAATTTAAGTCATTTTGTTCCACGCAGTTAAAGTTCAGGAGATTATACCTTTGAGCAGGACACTCCCCCACAGTCTTCAGAGCAAGGGTTATAAGTTATGCCCTGGGGGCATATAAGTTTTTATTGAAAACTTTGTCGTAGAAACTAGAAAAAGGGCTCATTCGATTGGAAATTCAAAGGTCTAGTGCCCTTTTTAATAGTCGAAAGTAATTTGAGGGCAACTAGCCCCCCTCTCTCTCCCAACTTTTCCTCAAACACATCCAATCAAAAATTTTAGATAGCTATTTTGTTCAGTGTTGTGGATTTCCAGATAGAAATTATGTTTTTGAGGAGGACACTCCCCCACAGCCCTCAGGGCAAGGGTTTTAAGTTATACCCTGGGGGCATCTAAGGTTTTTACTGAACGCGTCGTCGTAGAAATTTCAAAACGAGCTCATTCGCTTGGAAATAGAAATGGCTAGTGCCCTTTTTAATAGTCGAAAGTGATTGGAATGCAACTAACACCCCTTCCACGCTCACCATTTTCCCAAACATATCCAATCAAAATTTTTTGATAGCCGTTTTGTTCCACAAAGTTTAAAGTTCAGGAAATTATAACTTTGAGCTAGGACACCAAGGATCATTCGATTAGAAATTTGACAAAAAGGGCTCATGCGATTAGAAATTGAAATGTCTTGTGCCCTTTTTAATAGTCAAAAGTAATTGGAAGGCAACTAACACCCCTTCAACGCCCACCATTTCCCCAAACACATCCAAATAAAATTTTAAGATAGCCATTTTGTTCCACGCAGTTAAAGTTTAGCAAATTATACCTTTGAGCAGGACACTCCCCCTACGGTCTTCAGGACGAGGGTTATAATTTATACCCTGGGGGCATATAAGTTTTTGCTCACATCCTTGTTGTAAAAACTCGAAAAATGGCTCATTCGATTGGAAGTTAAAAGATTTAGTCCCTTCATAATAGTCGAAAGTGATTTGAGGGAAACTAACCGCCCTCTCTCGCCCATATTTTCCCCAAACACATCCAATCAAAAATTTTAGATAGCCATTTTGTTCAGTGTTGTTGATTTCCAGATGGAAATTATGTTTTTGAGGAGGACACTCCCCCACAGCCCTCAGTGCAAGGGTTGTAAGTTATGCCCTGGGGGTATCTAAAATTTTAACTGAAAGCGTCGTCATGGAAACTTCAAAACGGGCTCATTCGATTGGAAATAGAAATGGCTAGTGCCCTTTTTAATAGTCAAAAGTGATTGGAAGGCAACTAACACCCCTTCCACGCCCATCATTTCCCCAAACATATCCAATAAAAATTTTTTGATAGCCATTTTGTTCCACGAAGTTTAAAGTTCAGGAAATTATAACTTTGAACCGGACACCCCTCCCCCCCCCCCACAGTCTTCAAGGAAAGGGTTATAAGTTATACCCTGGGGTATATAAGGTTTGTATTGAAATGTTTGTCATAGAAACTTGAAAAAGAGCTCATTCGATTGGAAATTCAAAGGGCTAGTGCCCTTTTTAATAGTCGAAAGTGATTTGGGGGTAGCTAACCCCTCTCTCACGCCCAACTTTTCCCCAAACACATCAAACACATCAAATCAAACACATCATTTTTGGATAGCCGTTTTATTCAACGCAGTTGAAAGTTTTGGGAATTAGGTCTTTAAGGATAACAACCCATCCCCCTACAACCCTCAGGGCAAGGGTTTTAAGTTATGCCCTGGGAGCTTGTATGGTTTTGATTGAAAGTGATGTTGTAAAAACATCCAAAAGAGCTCATTCCATTTAAAACTGAAAGGACTAGTGCCCTTTTAATAGTCGAAAGTGATTGAAGGGCAACTAACCCCCCTCTCACGCCCACCATTTCCCCAAACATATCCAATCCAAATTCAGAGCTTTCAGTGCAAGGGTTGTAAGTTCTGCCTTGGGGGCATATAAGGTTTATATAGAAAGTTGTTGTAGAAATTTCAAAAGAGGCTCATTTGATTGGAAATGGAAATTGCCCTTTTTAATAGTCGAAAGTGAGTGGAAAGTAATTAACCCCCCTCCCACGCCCTCCATTTCGCCAAACACAATCAAACAAAGTCTAGAGATAGCCATTTTGTTCAATGTAGTTGAAAGTTCTGGATATTATGTATTTAAGTATGACAAACCCCCCAAAACCCCCAGGGTAAAGGTTGTAAGTTATGCCCTGGGGGCATATAAGGTTTTTAATGATAGAGTTGTCATAAAAACTTCAAATGGGACTCATTCAATTGGAAATTGAGAGGGCTAGTGCCCTTTTAAATAGTTGAAAGTGATTGAACGGTAACTAATCCCTCTCTCACGCCCACCATTCCCCCAAACACATTCAATCAAAATTTTCAGATATCCATTTTGTTCAACGTAGTAGGAAGTTCTGGAAATTAGGTCTCTGAGGATAACACACCCCCCCAGCCCTCAGGGCGAAGGTTATAAGTTATCCCCTAGGGGCATATAAGGTTTTTATTAAAAGCGTTGTCGTAGAAACTTTAAAAGGGCTCATTTGATGGGAAATTAAAAGGGCTAGTGCCTTTATTAATAGTTGAAAGTGATTGGAGAAAGACTAACGCCCCTCTCAAAACGAGTAGAAATTAACATAAGTTGTGCTCAAAACCCCTATGCCTTCCCAGGACCAGAACATAATTTGCACTTTACTGAAAAAAATACAAACGAATGTGAATTGTCAGTTTAATAGACATATACTGATATTTAGAAATCAAAATATTAATATTATTTGATTTATTAGAGTTATAAAAGTAAAAGCATTTAAATTTTTTTCGGTAAAGTGCAAATTATGTTCTGGCCTTGGGAAGGCATTGGGGTTTTGAGCCCAACTTATGTTAATTTTTGCTCGTTTTGAGTTTGACTCGGTTAATTATTGTATTTTCTGTTCGTTTTGGGTTTCATTTACTTATCAATGCTGATTTGTGGTAGTTTCACGCTTGGTAGATTATTTGATTTTAGTTTTGCTAATTTTTTGTTTAATAGAGTTCTTTACTTTTCTTTAAAAAACTTATTTTGTGGAAAAAGTTTTCTTAATTAATTTTAAAAGAAAACGGCTTCTTCAAGTGGGTGGTAGTTCCTTTCCATTGTTACTACCGATAATCACCGGACTTGTAAACACTATTCTCTAGAAATGGCTAAACCCTATAAATTGACGCTAATTGAACTTGCTCTTTCACTAAAAGAGCACTTTGAAGATAATCTTGATGAATTTATTAACAATGAAACAATAGCTGATGATGAACAATTAATGTTGCTTCAAAATGCCCTTTGTAAGGGCATTTTGGTTTACCATAACCACCATAACCGGTACTAACCATAACCGGGTTACCACCAAAACCTACCAAAACAGTTTACCATAACCGAAAAGGTTATGTTTATGTCGACAAACATAAGCCTTACCCTGAAAGACAACACAATGTAAATGTCATTGATTAGCCTGCAATTTCTGAAAGTTCTAAAACTTCAACGGGACTGCCAACACCAATGCCAAAACAAGAAGAAGACTTATTTAAAGATTTTACAAGTTTTGTAGACGTAATGCCTCGATCGTATCGTGAGCAAAGTAAAATACTTTTGACTTATCTTGCTGAAAATGAACACGTACAAATTGAAGAGAAAAAGAATGAAGTTTTAATCCAGGGCAAGCCCTACAATTTAATTGATTCGGTAGAAGATTTGACTACAAATTGTAAAAGACTTGAATCAGTCATTTGTCTAAATTTTTAAAGTCGTCAAATTTTCCAAAAAGTCTTATTGGGAATTATCATGTTTTAAAACAATTAAAGGAATTTGGTAAAATATCAAGAGATATATCGTTTAGATAGCACGCCCAGTGGGCATGATGATTTAAAGGGTATTAAACAAAAGTGTCTTTCCACCACATTAGTGTGCCAAAGGGTAGAGGACGCTTCACGCCACGTTTACGTTCAAAATGGATCAAGTTTTGAAACCAGTTTGTGAGAATATTGAAGAAGTGGGAAGTTTAAGTTCTCCCACCACATTTTCTAAAGTCGCCGAAGTTGAAAAGAAGCCAGCAAAAGAGTATTTACAGAAGAAGCCCAGCTACACTCTTCATCGAAAGTTTGTGGTAATCATTATCGAAAAACTAAAGCGTTTTCCCCTTGCATATATTACAATTAGATCTTTTGACTCTCGACGAGATTCAAAGACGTCATAACAAACCGTAAAAGTATATTTTCCTTGCAATAAGTGTTTTTAGTCACTATGCATATGCAGTTCATTTGCTGGCAAAGAGAGGCGATGAAGTTGCTTACCTTACCTTTGACATTAGATCCTCCAGAGCCAGGAATGGCTCATAGGGCGTCTACGAAGCTTCGCCAGACATCTCGGAACTGAGCTGCAGCCGTGACATCCTCCCACTGTGGTTAAAGAGACAGCTCCACGCTTCTCAGGCCCCGGTCGTACTGCCGTCGTAGGGTTTCCGCCTTTTCCGCCTCCCCTCGGGTCACCACTCATATATTGTTTTTGGGAGTCAATCCTCTGGCATACGAAGGACTTGACCAAGATAAGTCCATCTCCTACGCATCAAGAGATCAGTAACTAATGGCTGACCGGTTTGCCGACTGACTTCTATGTTGGTGACCTTTTCCTGCCACGATATGTTCAGGATCCTTCTAAGGCAAATGTTGTCAAAAGCTAGGACACGTTTCTCCAGTTGGACGTTTAATTTCCAGCATTCGCTAGCATAGAGGCGGATGGATATCACATTGCTATTTAGGAGTCTTAGCTTTAAGCATAGAGAGTATTTACTACTGCGCCAAACTGGTTTCAATTTATTGAAAGCCGATGTCGCCTGTCCAATCCTCCTCTTAACTTCATTAGCTATTTCACCCTCATATTCAATCCAGCTCCCAAGATACTTAAATTCTTTAACCTGGTCAATTGCTTTACCTTTGTATTTTAGTATCAGCGGGGAGTCAGATGTGGCCATGCTCTTTGTCTTACTGACATTCACCGCAAGTCCCACTTTCTCGGCCTTTTCATCTATGGCGTCGAGTAGCAGCTGCAGTCGATGTTTCGCTTCTTCGAGAAGAACAACGTCACATGCGAAGTCCAGATCCGAGATCTGCCGGTTGCTAATCTTTACTCCACAGCCTGAAGACTGCCATAAAATATAGTCCATTACAATTATAAACAGGAACGGGGATAGTATACAACCTTGTTTGACTCCAGACATTATCTTGAAGAAACACGTGTCCCCATTTTCCGTACGAACGCAGCATTCACTATCTTCATAAAGTGTCATTATCATTTTGAATAGTTTATCAGGTACTCCTTAATAATTTAGAATCTTCCATAAAGTATCTCGGTCGATAGAATCGAATGCCTTTTCAAAATCAATGCTGAGCAGGTATATCTTTTTGTTCCATTTTCTTGGCTCTTCCATCATCAGCCTTAGAATGAAAATAAGGTCAGAGCAAGACATACCAGGTAGGAACCCGTGTTGCTCTTCTCTAAGATGTGAATCTAGGGCTTTTCTTAGGCGTTCTAGAATAACTGTGGCTAGTATTTTGCTAGGAACAGACTTTAGGTTGATGCCCCTCCAGTTGTCGCAGACTAGCGCATCGCCTTTCTTGAAGAGTTTTACTAGTATACCTTTGGTCCAGTCTTATGGGACTTTTTTGCTATTCCAGATGGCCACTAGGAGAGCAGTCCAAACGGTTATGGAGGCAGGAAGGGACGCCTTCAGCATCTCTGCCGTGATCCTATCTACTCCATATGCCCGTCCATTTTTCAGTTTTTCAAAGCCGTCGTCACTTCTTCAGTGCTTGGGGGGTCAGTACTTACGTCAATTTGTAAAAGCGGTTTGTCAGGTACTAATTCTGGATCGTCAGGTCTGGGTCTATTTAAGACCTCCTCGAAATGCGACGCCCCTTTCTCGTCAGCTTTCGGTGGATCCGAGATTACATCCTCATTTTCATCTTTTACAGGGGATATTCGGATTGTTTTCCTTCCGACTATCTCATTCGTTAGTCGATACACCATTTTCGAGTCTCTTTTCTTAGCAGCTTCTTCTGCAAGTGCTGCTTTTTCCTTGATAACTTTTCTTTTGTCGTTCCTTGCACTTCTTTTAACCTCCTTATCCTCTTCTTTGTAACGGAGCTGTAACTGGGCATTTTTTTCAGGGCTCAACGTGTTTAGGATAAGCGTCTGGGTCTCCTTGCGTTACTGATACATTTCCAGATGTCATCTAATATCCATTTTTCTTTCTTTCTTTTCTTGAAGCCAAGGCTGGCCTTCTTGACGTCATGGTATGCACTTTTCACTGAGGTCCATAAGTTTTCAACACTAATGAAACTCAGAGAGGAAATAAAAATAACAAAATGAAAAATAAATTAAAAAAGGTGAAAATACAAGGATTTTGTCAGCCAGTATCAGCCACCTTTGTTGATTTTATTTTTCATTTTGTTATTTTTATTTCCTCTCTGAGTTTCATTTGTCATGTATAGCCAGTGTGGTCTAAGAATGTGTTTTCAACACTAGAGTCTTCAGCTTCATCGAGCAGGTTTAACGCTTCAACATTGTTATGTAGTGATATGCAGAAGCTTCTGCGAATATCACGATCTTTCAGCTTATCAGCGTCGAACTGTTTGTGTGTTGTGGCGTTGGTTTTCGGTTTATGAGCTTTCAGTTTAATTCTTACTTCCGCTATCATCAAGATGTGATCTGAACTCACGTATTCAACATTGTTATGTAGTGATATGCAGAAGCTTCTGCGAATATCACGATCTTTCAGCTTATCAGCGTCGAACTGTTTGTGTGTTGTGGCGTTGATTTTCGGTTTATGAGCTTTCAGTTTAATTCTTACTTCCGCTATCATCAAGATGTGATCTGAACTCACGTCCACTCCTCGAAAGCCCCTCACTTCCAGAAAGCTACTTCTCCAGCGTCTTGATATGCGGAAATGATTGATTTGGTTTTTTATCCGGCCGTCAAGGGACACCCAGGAGTACTTGTGAATCGTTTTATGTTCGAACATACTGCCACCTATCACCAAGTTGTTGCTTAGGGCACAGTCAATTAGGAGTGCACCGTTTTCATTCATGTCTCCGATGCCGTATGGGCCCAGAACTTCAGGGCGGTACTGACGATGTGCACTAACTTTAGTATTTAGATCGCCAACAACACAGATTATATCGTGCCTGAGAACGTCTTTGGTGACCGATTATAGCATGTTGTAGAAAACATCTTTTTCCTCATCATCGGCTCCGTTGGCCGGAGCAGAGCAGGCGATGATGGTCATTTTTGTGTGATTAGATACGCAACGAGCTGTCAATATACGCTCGCTAACTGGTGAACAGTTCGCCAATATACAGTTCACCATTGCTTTGTGTGCAAGTGGTGACATCATAATTCCTACACCAGCGCGGTGGACGGAAGGGTGACCGCTAAATGCCATAGCATATCCATCATCAAATTTCCCTAATCCACTTCCAGTCCACCTTATTTCAGTGAGAACGAATGTATCGATGAGGTATTGTCTCATCTCTTTAATAACTTGTTCTGTCTTGGATATCTGGTTCAGCGTTCTCACATTCCAAAAACCTATCTTTAGGTGTTGTTTCGCAGTGAAAAATCGGCTCCGGGGGAATGGGGGGTGGTGGTTTTCTGGGGGGGGGGAGTGATGCATCTGAGGCTGTTTTAGGCGTTTCAGTTGCAGGTTTTTTTCCTCTGAGGGTTGCCCCTCACGGTCCCGGGTGTGGGTTGCAAACCAACAGCCCAACCCTCCTCATTTAACGGACTTGGGACCGTCATGTTCCCCCAACCTCAGTGAGGCAAGGTTACATGGTTGAGTTAAATGCTGGATGAAGTTCCTAGAGCCCTTGAATCTATCTTTGACAAGATTTATATTCAAACACATCGGGGGTGGGGAGGGTGGATTTGTTAAAACACATGTAAAAAAGGTTTTATTGAAGTATTAAACAATACTCTATCAAAGTCATAGTCTGATAAAGGCTGCATTGACTGTACGTTTGATAAGAACCATTCGACTCTTTATCTCAAGATATTGTACATTAAAAAAAATAGTATTACTTTTATTAAAGATTTAGATAAAATAATGTTGATTTATAATCAACGTCCTCATCGATCCTTGTCCAATCATAGTCCTCTTAAAGTTCATCACAGTAACAATGTACTTGACATTTTTCTTGAACAATATTCTAATAAAAAGATACAGAAGAAAAAATTTTATGTTGGTGATATAATTTGAATCAATCGAACAAGAAATAATTTCGGAAAGGGGAATTTCTTGTGGTCCATCCACCTTTTTAAAGTGTCAAAAGTCTGAGACACTAAACCTGCTTATTGTCTCCGTGATATGAAAAATCACGAGATCCTTGGTGGTTTTTATGATTATGAATTACAAAAATTTAGAAATAATGGAATGTATCAAATTGAAAAGTTATTAAAGAGTTGAATTCGCAAGGGTAAGAGACAGTTGTTTGTTCTCTGGCTAGGATACAGCTCTGATTTTGATTCTTGAATTGCAGCTGAAGACGTTCATAATGTCTAATAATTTTTATGTGATATTCATTTCCAACGTCTCTGACCCCCCCCCCCTCTATGACGATATGAATAAAACAAGCAATTTTTGGACAAAACTCTCCCCCGCTTTCAAATTTGAGGTTGCTCTTGTTGATTGTATTCTTTAAAAAAACTCATGATTTCCTGAGAAAGGATCGTACGTACGATATAAAATTAAAACCCTTTGACTTCTCTGACGAGGTTTTGGTGACAAATTTTGACTCAGGTCCAGCCTTCTTTTAAAGGTCTCAAAACGTCTAAAAGGATGACTGAGCGACTGGATGGTGGATCTGTCAAGTATCTGGGGGTGTGCATCGATGAAAATCTATCTTTTAAACAACATTCTGTAGCGGTGGGCCTAAAAATTTCAAGAAATCTGGGAATTTTAAAAAAACTATAGCATTTTTTTCCTTTTAAAATCCTTCGTCTTCTGTACTTCGCACTGATTCAATCACATATCTGATATTGCTCTCTTGTATTGCTGGCGACATTTAAAGTTCATTTGAATATTATTAATAAAATAAATAACAAAGCATTAAACCTAATTAAAGAAACGGATTCTTAATATTCTCTAGATAGTTTGGAAGTGTTAAATTGTTCAGTTTTTGTTTACAAATATTTTCATTCTCTATTACCAAAATGCTTTTCAGGAATTTTTTCACAAGTTGAAACACGTCAGGGAAGATCACGAGATAGAACACTGTTGGTTGTTCTATTTACGCCATGCGTTCAGTCTGATTTTGCTTTGAACATCTATGTTCATGAATATAGAATGGTCTACCACAGGAATTAAGACGAAAACTTGTCTTGCTTCATTCAAATTAAATTACAAAAAACACCTTAGGAAGAAGCCTTTATAGTAGTAAATAGTTTAATGTCATTTTTTATGATTAAAAATAAATGAAAATCGATAAAAAATCTATAATGTTAAATTAAACATTTTATTTTATAATAAATTTATAAGCTATATCAGATCTTGTATTATCCCGTTGAATTTGAAATTTAAGTTAAGCTTTCTTATTGGTATTTGTAAAGTATGGAGGTGATTTGAGTTCATGATGGAAGGCATAGGGAGGACCGCGACTATGTGATAGATTTAAAAGCGTGATATAATGTTTCCTCAACAGGATTGACCTAGAGGGTCAATTATTATGGATTATGGCCCAGAATTTGTTTGTTAAATGTATTTGTGAGTATTTGTAATTTAAGTGTAAAGTAATAATAAAATCGATCTGAATTGAATTGAATGAGGAATACAGCAATATTCATGAGCTGTGTCGAGTTATCAACAAAAAATATCGAATCGAAAAAGGGGTGGCTTCATATTCAACTATTCAACAGAACAAGTGAGAATTTTGATTACCAATCCATTTGAGAATGAAAGAATTTTCCTTAATGAGGATTTACGTGAAGTTCTCGGTTTTAAAGATCGTATTATTAAAGCTTAATATTTTAGTGGCAGCGACCATGTTATACTATGCACCGGGCTTTACATCAGACAATTATATATTTCTTTATGCATCCTTTGTCGAGACATCAAGAGTCGGTAATACCAATGTTCCTTCCTCTTCTACGTATTCTTGAACGAAAAACAAGTCACTAGCAACTTAACCACTACAAAATAAAGCACTTTTAAATCATTCCGGTCAACACCTCGTATCTGGAGATCTGTCAGTTAACATTAAGAAGGGAACTGGGTGATCCTCTAGCAATAAAAAAAGATTCGGCTATGATTAAGTGTCATCGCCACTCTTGAACCAAGACAATTTGGTCATGGAATGGACTTTTCCTGGGGTCGTTCGTCAATGTCCCCTTACGATCTCGGCAATTGGTTTCCCAAGTAATTTTGCTTTGCAATATCCCTAGCTAAAAAATATATTGCACTGGTTGCCTCGGATTTTACGTCCTCTACACTACATGATTGAGGCTCTGGGAAGGATCTTAAAGAAGGTGTTTCAGAAAATTCCAGATCCAGTGCGATCCCTTGGCGAGCGATTGAAATCACAACAAAGCGCAAAAGGTTTAAAAAGAGCAAAAAGCACCTCATCACTCATCAGTCTCGACTCAGTCTGGATGCGTAAAACATCGGTCTTGTCACAGAAGAAACAGAAAGTAAAAATTGTTAGATCGAAAGAGGATTTCTTTTCCTAGAAATGGCTTGTCTTCCACAAAAAGAATCTAGTCCTTCAGTCAACTCATCTCTAAATCTTTTCTATGCAGAAAATGTTGATGTAAGTATAAAATATTGTTACTATGAACAATTTTATCCACAACATGCGTTCTCTGAAAAGATACATTTTCAAATTTATTCCAGTGAAGATTATTTTACATATTTTACTTCTACATTTATAGATTTGAGTTTCATTGTCAAAAACTATAACAATAAAAAACCAAGTGCAGCCGAGGGGTTATCGTATGAAAATTGTGGACTACACAATTTATTTAGACAAATCAGTGCCTACATAAATGGAACATTGGTGAGCACAAGCAACAATCTTTCAAATTATGCAAGTTATATAAAAGTCATGTTGATGACTCCAATGTCCTATAAGCTTTTGAGAGGACAGGCATTGGGTTATGAATATAAAACAGACACTGATAGTAGCAATATACTTAGATATACGACAACTAAAGATTTACACTTGGTTCGGAAAATAAATCATGAGATATTTAATATACCTCAATGGTTGTCCCCAATGTAAAGACTGATATAAGTTACAACTTACTCCATCCAATTTTATTTTGCGAAAGTTAGTTCGCACCACGCCCAATGTGACAGTCTCTCTCACCTCGGCAACACTTCATGTAAAAAACAACAAGTTATGACCTCTGTTGACTTGGTAATTGAGAAATTAAGATCTAGTGGAAATATCTTGTTTTGGCTTTTGTAAAAAGTGCTAGTGCCGTTGAACAATGGACAAATTCTCCACATAAATTTTAAATGTTGGTCTTTCATCTCTTCTGTATAAAGCAAATGGAATTCCTCTCTACAATTTATCCTTTGATATATCCTACAGGACCTTATATGAATTGACAATGCAATAACTAGATCGAGATTCACAATTATTTGAAAATGGTATAACCGAAGAAATGTTTGCGAAAACTCATGGTATCATTGTATTGGATTTGTCCGGTACTCAAGATTTGACTTTTGTCCGAACAGGCACAGTACTCTTAGAGTGTACTTTTGCCGAGCCATTGGAGGAGAGTATTGCATTAATCTCGCTAAACTAATTTGAAACCTTTTTGGAAATTACCCCTGATGTCAGTGTTCTATTAGACTTGGCACCATGAACACAAATCAAATAATCAATGTATTCAATTTGGATCCTTACATGTCTAAATACAAATCCTATTCCATACCTTCGGATTTCCTCGATCACATTCAAAGTGTTATCATTGTTAACATTAGCCCACCAAGTTTAAAGACGGGGTATTGGCTATGCACCTTTCTAACAACGAAAAATATTGAATTTTTTCATCCTCTTGGTCTACCGTATGCATTCTACACGCCTCACATTAAAAAATTTCTTGAGCAAAGTGGAAAATCTATTATTCAAAATCGGAAGCGGATACAAGATTTATTAGCGAAAAGTGTGGTTCTCATGCACTATTATATTTTGTTTTCTAATGTCGTGGACATACTTACAGTGAATTTCTCAGCATTAATGGTGGCAATCCTCGTTTGAACCACTTTCTAGTTGAAGATACCCTTTCCAACCCGCACAATATAAATTTTGGGGCCTTAAGAGCGAAATGTTTCAAAATGTTTGTAAATTTTATTTTTAATAAAATTTGTATGTAAAAGAAACTGGGTGCTTTAGATTTGTTCTTCCACATTTAGGTAATAATTGGAAACAATAAGTTTCAGCAGCATTCAACTTGTTTTTATCTTGGCATGCAAAGTCAGGATCACATTTTCTACAATATATTGTAACTTTATTTTTATCTTATCTGTTCTTAGAGTCAATAATACTATTATGATGCATACTATAAAATTCACGTGTTTCAATTTGCTTATTTGAAGCAATGTCACACACAATATTTTTATATGAAGGATCTTTTTCCGTAACAAACAAATTAAAGTCTTTTGGTTTATAATAGCCATAGTAGCCGTTATCTTCACAGTGATGTCGTAAACACCAAACTCTTTTATTATTCCAGCAAATGAAGCATAGACCAGGTTCTTCTACCCGAAACAATTTAAAACCACAAAGATAACAATATCTTAAAAATAAACTGAAACCACGTTTAGAGTTTTTTTGCAATAATGCTAGTGTAAGTATTTTCCTTTTGGTCACATTTATCATAGTGAGAGTTGGAGCATAGGAAAACTCTAGTATAAGAGTCATATATCTCTTCAAGGCAGAAATTACAGTATTCATTTTGTCCCCAGGTAGAAATATGATCTTATTACTGGGATATTTTAACGCCCAGGTTGGTAGAAATAGGGATAGATGTTATCCTATTCTAGGTAAATTTGGTGTAGGAAAATAAAACAGTAATGGATACAGACTTTTGCAATTTTGTAGGTTTAACAATCTAATTATAACCAATACGGTGTTTGGTCATAAAACGGCTCATAAGGGAACATGGTATTCACGTGATGGTAATACAGCAAACCTTATTCATTATGTTATTGTAAACCGAAAACTGGCAGGATCAATACAAGATACTAGGGTATATAGGAGTGATGTTATTGATGTTAAAAATAAAGATCATCATCTTGTAGTGTCAAGGGTCAATTTAAAACTAAAATATCGGAAGGGTAACTACTTCTCGGGAAGTTTTGATGTTGGTAGACTTCAGGATGAGAATTTGAGATAAACTTTCCAGGAACAGTTGAATACTAAACTTCAGAGTTTAAAAGTTGATAATTTGGAAGATGGTTGGAATAATTTTAGAAAAATAATTTGTGAAGTTGCTGAATGTGTCTTAGGGAAGAAAGCTAGAACTGCAGCTAAGAATATTAGTGAAAAGCCTTTATGTTTAATAGAAAGGAGAGAGGACTTGTACAAGAATTATCTAAGTAATAGATCATATGAAAACAAAAGGAACGTAAGAAAGTGGAGAAAGCATTAAAATTTGAACTAAGGAGGTGTGATGTGGAGGCCATGGATAAAATTGCCGAGGATCTGGAAGAGGCAGCTAGACGGCACAATAGTAAAATTTTGTACTGACATGTTTACAAATTGAGAGGGAGCAGTCAATCCGGACTTGAACCAGTTAAAGATAGGAATGGGGCCGTAATTAGAGATAAGGAAAAAACTAATGAGAGATGGGCCGAATATTGTGAGAATTTTGTTTAACCGAGATAGATTTGCAGGAAAAGATGTAGAGGAAAATGAAAAAGTTTGTGATATCTTGGATGTGAAGGAAGATTTATTTTGTGAGGAAGAATTAGCAACAGTACTAAAAGGATTAAAAAATAATAAGGCTCCAGGTACTGATAAGGTGGTAAATGAGTTTCTTAAATATGGTGGCTCTGAGGTTAGAAATAAGTTACTGAAGATTATTAATTTGATTTTTGAAAAAGGGGAAGTACCTAACGATTTTAGGAAAACTTTAATTAAGCCTTTTTATAAGAAAGGTGATAAAACTGAGTGTAGTAATTATCGAGACATTAATCTGGTCTCAGTAGGTAGTAAACTAGTTAGTAATATGATACTTTTTAGACTAAGAGATGCCGTAGACAAAGTGTTAAGAGAAGAACAGTGTGGTTTTAGAAAACGTAGAGGATGCGTCGACCATATTTTCACTCTTAGGCTAATAATTGAGAAGTGCCTGACTTTTCAAACATATTTGGTGCTCAGTTTTATAGATTCTGATCAAGCGTTCGATTCTGTTGATAAAAGAGCTTTAGTAAAAAGGTTTAATCCTTGTATGGTGTACCAGACAAACACATTAAAGTGATTAGTGCTATGTGCGAGAATAACACTGCTGCAGTGAAGGTAGGAAATGAGGTTAGCAGCTGGTTTTGTCTTAAATCAGGAGTTAAGCAGGGTTGTGTTCTATCCCCCTTTACATGGATTATTTTGATGGACTTTGTTTTAAGGAGCACAGGAAAGGCAATGGAAGACCACGGAATTGAATGGGGAGGAACAAGTCTCCTGGACTTGAATTACGCTGATGATTTAAGCATCCTAGATGAAAGTGTGAGCAAAATGATGAAAGGCATATACAATATCTTTGGAACATGTAAAGGTATTAACTTGAAACTTTCAGAGCCATTACTAATGCTAGGGAACTTTGGACTGTTCAAAATACACTATCTGCATGTTGATTGTCAAAACGGAGCATCAGCAATATTTCAGGAACGGCAGAGGGCATTAAATTGAAACTTTCAGGGTATGTTGAATAGTGCTTGAACCCTCAGGGAATGCTTAGGAGGATTTCGAACTAAATCAAAAGAAACTAATTGCAGATGTAGATGTTAAAAGTAGAATAGCCAAGGATCAGGGTATTTTTTTACAGTTACAAAAAGTTTGGAAGAATAGGAAGATAAGTCTGCAAACCAAGATTAGAATATTAGAAGCTACAGTCATGACAGTGGTCAAATATTGCTCTCAAGCATGGACGCTCTGAAAGGCGGATGAAGATTTGCTAGATGTTTTTCAGAGAAATTGCTTAAGGATTGTTCTGGGTACCTGGGGCTATAATGAAAGAAAGGCTGAGGTGGCTAGGGCGCGTTGTGCGAATGAAGGATGACAGATTGCCGAAGACTATTTGTTTCGGCCAACCATCTAGGGCTAAAAGGAAAGCAGGTCGTCCCCATCGGGCGTTGGGGGACGTCATAAAGAAAGATTTAAAGGAAATGGGAACTTCTTGGGAGGGTGTAAAAAGGGAGGCTTTGAATAGTTTGGGATGGAGGAGGAGCGTGCGTAGCTCTGTTGGCCTCAGTTAGCTTGGTGCTGCGGTGAGTTGTTAGTAGTAGTGCTAAATTATTTAACAGTAGCAGTATTATATCCTCTATGCAATTCATATGAATTGCAAAATCTACACTTTTCCTTATAGTCATCACCGAAAATACAATCCTCACAGGATGACCAGCTGCCCAATGTATCCAAGCATAATGGACATTTGTGAAACATTTTGTGATGTTGATTATCTCACTTCCAAAAAGAAACTGAGTCGCGATCAATAAAATGAATGTCTTCTTGGAGCAGGGGTGATGTCAAAAAACTTGTTGAGACATGATTACTTAAAATGTCATCTTATCTCTTGTTGCCTTGTAAAACGGCGGCCTAGGTAGTGGTTAAAAGCAGAATCACAAAATCATTTTGTTTTGTTTCAATTAATAAATCAATAAGTAGAGTAAATGCATCTGGGCTACGAGATAAAAGTTTCATGCAATATTCCAAAGATGCAATATTCCATGCAATATTCCACTTATTTTCCATTATATCGTTAAGCATTACTTGAGAAAATATTCTTTTTTGAAGATATAACTCCATAAAATCTTCATTTAGAATCAAACATTTTTCCGATTTTACTAGATTTTGTAAGATGTTTTGGTTCTCAAATCCAGTAATTTTTAATCCTGACACTTATTTTGTGGCTGCCTCCTTGACAATCTATGGCTAGTCACCGACAATAGCTAGTTTATTATATGTTTTCAATCAGTATTATTTGTAAATTGGAAGGACAAACATATATATCTTAGTAGGAAAAAGTGAAGATAAAATATTCCAAGAAAATGTTTGCATATGATAAAGTTATTGTCGCATTGATTGCTGACAATGAGCAATACTGGAATTATGAAACAAATGCTAATTGACGATTGTGTTGGAAATGTATGCGTGGGTTTTCATGACACTAAGGACTTAAACTCCTTTGGAATAACTAAAAAAATTAACATTACTGAAACTAGATATGCGAGACTAATATTTCCAGAGATGATAGTGCTCAAAGAAAATGCTAGTCTAAAACTTTTAGTTGACCGCGGAGTCCAACTTCTTGCTTATACTTCATTTAATACCTTATTGACTGATCAAAAGTACGGTCATCTTTCGAGTATAGCATTCAAAAGAAGACAAAAAGACAGGCATACCGCTGTAACAGCATCATAAGCCATATCATATCCGGGTGCCAAAATTGCGACCTATTTAAAAATAACATCATAATAGCCAGTGAAACTGCAAATAAAATGAAAAGAGCACTAGCAAATATTATCACCAAGGAGACTGAAGATGATTTGATGAAAAACAAAGCACCAGCAAACGTTACTAGCACCATCACGAAAAAGGTGAAGTCATTTCAAGAAAGCAAGAGAGTAAGATCTCCAGAGATGATAGTGCTCAAAGAGATGCAATAGTTGACGATGAGGGTCAACTTTTTGCTACTACTGCTTGTAACATGTTACCCGTTCATAGACCCTATCACCATCTTTCTGGCATTACAATTAAAAGGAAGGCAAGAAGAAGAAGACAGGCCTACTTTTCTATCAATATCACAAGTCATATCTTATAGAAGTGTCAAAACTGCAATCTATGCAAAAAAAATAATGTCACAATAGACAGTGAAACCACAAGTAAGATAAAAAGGGCTTTGATAGACAGTATCACCAAGGAATATACAGATAGACTGATGAAAAACAAAGCACCAACAAACGTTACTACTACCATCATGGGTTAACCAGCAGATACAGTCCATTAACCCAATATTATCGAAAATTAAATGTAAGACTAGGTTGTTAAAAGTTTTGTATACCCCCAACAAGATAGAAATATATAGCATCTCAAGAAAAAACATGATGAAGTGTTTTATTCAACGCGCAATTGTTTCAATAAAAATGTTTTATTGCATTACTTAGTCTTGCTTCCATTATTTCTTCGGGTTACGCTAACAACTCCAACGTTTAGAATGTTTATTCAAAAGCCAGAAATGCATGAAAATGAATACACACACACACACACACACACACACACACACACACACACACACACACACACACACACACACACACACACACACACACACACACACACACACACACACACACACACACACACACACACACACACACACACACACACACACACACACACACACACACACACACACACACACACACACACACACACACACACACACACACACACACACACACACACACACACACACACACACACACACACACACACACACACACACACACACACACACACACACACACACACACACACACACACACACACACACACACACACACACACACACACACACACACACACACACACACACACACACACACACACACACACACACACACACACACACACACACACACACACACACACACACACACACACACACACACACACACACACACACACACACACACACACACACACACACACACACACACACACACACACACACACACACACACACACACACACACACACACACACACACACACACACACACACACACACACACACACACACACACACACACACACACACACACACACACACACACACACACACACACACACACACACACACACACACACACACACACACACACACACACACACACACACACACACACACACACACACACACACACACACACACACACACACACACACACACACACACACACACACACACACACACACACACACACACACACACACACACACACACACACACACACACACACACACACACACACACACACACACACACACACACACACACACACACACACACACACACACACACACACACACACACACACACACACACACACACACACACACACACACACACACACACACACACACACACACACACACACACACACACACACACACACACACACACACACACACACACACACACACACACACACACACACACACACACACACACACACACACACACACACACACACACACACACACACACACACACACACACACACACACACACACACACACACACACACACACACACACACACACACACACACACACACACACACACACACACACACACACACACACACACACACACACACACACACACACACACACCTGAAAAATTCTTCCTAGCCCACTTTCATCTGAAAAAACATTTTTTTTTATTTATTATATTTTTTAATTTCTGATCGTTTAAAATCTTGTCAGAAGCCCGTAGAAATTTCCCCAGACAATTTCATCCTCACTGAAAATTCCGCCTGAGAAATTTCCTTGGACAATTCTACCTGAAAAATTCTTCCTAGCCCACTTTCATCTGAAAAAATAATTTTTTTTAATTTATTAAAAATCACCCAGAAATCACCAGCCCCCCTCCTATTTACCAATGGAAAGGTACTCCTGCAGAAAATTCCTGCATAAAAGAGTTTTGCAGTGGAGAATTCCTACATGAAGATTTTTCCAGAGGAAAATCTCTCTTCCATGCAAAAAATAAACCCCTTCCCGGGAAAACGTCTGTATATATTTAAATAACAATTACTATATGTAAACAATAGGCGAATTCCGTATCTTACAACCCCCTCCCCAGAAGTTGGAGGTGTCATTTCATCGCCCAGAATCATAGTTACTGGATCTTCCAAAAATGTCAAACAAAATGGAAATCTAAAAATTTTGATCAGATGACTTTGGGGAAAAAGGAGTGTGCGATGGGGGCTAGCTGTCCTTCTTCTGATCAGTTAAAAAGAGCTCTGTAGATTTTAACATTAGTTCGAATGAGAACTCCCCCCATCGTCTAGAACCATTAGTTCAGTCACCCTTTGGAAAAAAACAACAACAAAATAACACAGATCCGCCATCATTATTCTTGCAAATTGATTAAAAAAAACTCTCGACAAAGAAAAGTCAGGAGTCATATTAAACTTAAGACAAGTGGACATATATTTATATAATAATTGAAACTCAAAACGACAAAAAATAACTGTTAAAGAGTAACTAAAACAAAGAACGAACAGAAATTAAAATAATGATAATAGAAAACATAGAGATAGCTGATACTAATATAGATGAATTGAAAAGCTGAAAACGAGTAAAATTTAAATTAAATGTTCAAGTCAAACTTAAAACGAACACAAATTACTTCAATTAGGAGTTTGATTACTCCCCTTTTCCTCCTTCCCTAACCGTAAAAGACTTAAGCTTGTGGCATTTGCGCTTTTCTGAAAACAAAATATATTACAAATATTTCCTTTTATATTTTCAATATTTATTTTCAACATTTTCAAAATAAAATAGAAATTGCTGAGAAATTTTCAATAGTTCTTTCCAGTTGTCTTGAATACTTCAGTGATTCTATATTTATTTTTCGTCGATGTTAAATTAAATTGTAATGTTCAAGATGAGCATAGTTTTCAATAAAAAACAAATGATGCAATAAGCTCCAGTCTTTTACGGTTAAAAAAGGGGGAAAAGAGCAGCAGCTAGACTCCTGTTTCTAGTAATTTTTGTTCGTTTTAAGTTTGCCTTTTTCATTCAATTTACTTTTTGCTTGTTTTATAACGGGTAGCAGCCAGAATCCTGTTTGTATTAGTTTTTGTTTGTCTTAACTTTTTCTTGGTCATTTAATTTAATTTTAGGTCGTTTTAAAGTTTATTAATTCATCTATATTAGTACCTGCTCTCTCTATGTTTTCTGTTATCTCTACTTTTATTTTAATTTCTGTTCGATTTGGGTTTCAATTTTGATTTATTTCTACACCGCTCAACATTCTATGAAAGTTTCAAATAAATGTCCTTAGATGTTCCTGTGATATTTTAGATTCACCCTTCTGACAACCAAGATGCACATAGGAAAATACCCCCCCCCCCCCCAAGGAAAATACCCCCACCCACCCCCGTTGAAAATAAGGCAATTCAAATTTTAGATTTTAATTTGAGTTTTTTTTTCATAGGGGGAAGGAATTTTGGTACTTGTATATTATACGCCACTCACTGAAGTATACAATGAAAACAAACAACAACAAAAAAACAATAAAAGAAATAATAAATAAACACGCATCCTGATCCTTCTGCTGGCAATAAAAAAAATACAAGATTCCGCATTTTTTTAGGATGGGAGTTTGAAAAACCTAAAACAGCCTGATACGCTGAATGTACTACTACTACTATTACTACTAGCAACTCGCCGCAGTACCAAGAGGAAGCTCCCATTTCCTTTAAATATTTCTTTATGACATCCTCCCATCTCAACCGCGTACGACCTGCTTTTGACTTAGCCCCAGACGGTTGGCCAAAAAGGACAATCTATAGCAAACTGTCATCCTTCATTCGTAGAACGTGCCCTAGCCATCTCAACCGTTCTCTCATTATAGCCTTAGAAATCGGGGTTGAACCACGCTTTTCTTACAGCCTAATGTTTGAAATACGGTCAGTCAACTGGGTACTCAAAACAATCCGCAGGCAATTTCTCTGGAAAACATCTAGCAAATCTTCATCCAATTTTTGGAGCGTTCATGCTTCAGAGCCATATTTTACCACTACCATCACTGTAGCTTCCGATATTCTAATCTTGGTTTGCAAAAGTGGTATCCCCTAAATCGTTATAAACACACTAATAGAAGGTTTTAAACACAGCCCTGTTTTAAACGCACACATAGGCAGCATTCAAGCGCATCCCTCTTTTAAACGCAGCCCTTTTTTAAAGGCACACATAGGAAGGATTCCCATGACGCCCTGGATTCTTGAAGACACGCCCCTGCAATGCAAGCGCACCCCTGTTTTAAACATCCTGCAGGTGTTACACCATAGAGAATGTTTACTTTTGGTTGTTACGTAATTGGAGTTGAGGGTCTTGCGTGACTTTGCATAAGTATTAAAAAAGGGTTCTGTATGTCAACATCGAGGATATTATTCTTTAGTAATTGATCCTTTTGCACTATTGGATATTGAAGGCGCTAAAAATGGCAAAATGAAATCTAAAATGCCTAATGCTGCAGTAGAAATTACAAGGGGTCGCCGACTAACCCTAGAATTGGACGAGATTTTTGCGTGACATATTGTATCATTAAACAAATTCAAGTCGGAAGAACAGTCATGTTTCACAGCAAAAGTGGGTAGAATGCATAAACAAAGATTACAAGACGGATTAAATGCAACTGTGAAATATATTAAATACAACGATCTGAATTATTCTATAAAAAAGGAGTGAGTTTGTTACTAACGAGATTCCTAATTAGTCCATAAATGGTAGTGAGAATGTAAAATCAGGAAGTGCCAGAACTCGGAGCAGAATTGGTGGAATCGAAACTGTGGAATCAGGAGGGGGAGGGGCAAAAGTCCGAACTACTGGAAATAAGGAGAAGACTCGTTCAAGAAATGTTCTAAATTCTAAGTGCGTGAATTGCATTGGATTCTCACGTTGTAACAGTGAAATGTGTGAAATGTTAAGTCCCTCGGTTCAAACAAAAACAGTATTCAATTTTAGATTTATAAGCTTATTTTTGCAGGAATAAGTTTGAAAATGTTTTAGGGGGTGACAAGTGCCACGTGGATGCCACGGGGGGGGAGGAGGGGGTGGTGAATTGCCACTTAATGCGATGGTAGCTTGAATTGCCATGAAGGGCATCACATTGAGGGGTGGCTTACAAAAACACGAATCAATGGACTCTAAGCATAATTTTATTAAGAAAATATTTGGAACATGTCATAGGAATGATAATGTGTATCATAGAGTTGTCACGGGGCACCCACATATTGTCGCGGTGGTGTGAACCGCTTGGACTAACATGTTCTACAGCTTGAAGTTAAGGTGGGTAGTGTTAAAAGTTCATTATGGTGGAGGAGGGGGAGGGAGAAATCTAACATCAAGTCAAATAAATGAGGCATTTTCATTAAAGCCCTTAAAATATCATAATGTGGCTTAAATTTATCTCTAACGAGATTATGTGAAATTTAAAGAGAAAATGTTATTGAAATGTGCACTTGTCAAATGGGGGCGCAAAGTCTTGCCCCAAAGAAACAAGGCATTTCAGTTTAAAGCTCTTAATAGGGCTTAAATTTACCTCTAGCGAGATTATGGGAAATTTGAAGAGAAAATATTATTTAAATATGCGCTTGTCAACTGGAGGTGCATAGTCTTGACAACAAGAAACGAGATGTTTTCATTAAAAGACCTCAAAAATATCTTAATAGGGCTTAAATGTGTGTCTAATGAGATTATTAGTAATTTGAAGAGAAAATATCATTTAAATGTGCGCTTGTCAACTGGGGGTACATAGTCTTGGCTCAAAGAAACGTTGTGTTTTCATTAATACTACTACTACTACTACTAACAACTCACCGCAGCACCAAGCCGCCAGAGGCCAACAAAACTACGCACGCTCCTCCTCCACCCCAATCTATCCAAAGCCTCCCTTTTTACAACCACCCACGAAGTTCCCATTTCCTTTAAATCTTTCTTTTTGACGTCCTCCCACCCCAGACGGGGACGACCTCCTTTGCGTATAGCCCAAGATGGTTGGCCAAAAAGAACAATCTTCGGCAATCTGTCATCCTTCATACGCACAACATGCCCTAACCACCTCAACCTTTCTTTTATTATAGCCCTAGAGAGTGGTATTGAACCACTTTTTTCGTATAGCCTATTGTTTGAAATACGGTCAGTCAGACAAGTACCCAGAACAATCCTTAAGCAATTTCTCTGGAAAACATCTAGCAAATCTTCATCCGCTTTTCGGAGCGTCCATGCTTCAGAGCCATGCTTCAGAGGCCAACAGAGCTACGCACGCTCCTCCTCCATCCCAAACTATTCAAAGCCTCCCTTTTTACACCCACCCACGAAGTTCCCATTTCCTTTAAATCTTTCTTTATGACGTCCCCCAACGCCCGATGGGGACGACCTGCTTTCCTTTTAGCCCTAGATGGTTGGCCGAAACAAATAGTCTTCAAAAAACCAACAAAGAGAAAAATCTCTAAAAAAAAAATAAAATACAAAAAAAAAAAAAAAAAAACAAAAAAACCAACAACACGAGACTGTGGCTAGTGTAGATAAAAGAAAAACAAAACAAACAAAACAACGCGGATATTTCGCCTGTATACAAACAAGGCGTCTTCAGCACGAAAGACACACAAAAAAAAAAAAAAAAACAAGATAAAACTAAAACCCAAAAAACGCACCCACAAAAAAAAAAAAAAACAACAAAAATGTACAAACGGCGCAAAAAAATACACGTAGGGAAAAGATGCTAAAAAAATAGATTTAATTAAGTGAGGACACCAGAGTAACTGAGGAAAAATAAAAAAACTGTAAATTACTTTAATTATTCAGTTGCCAAATAATCCTTTTGTTAGCTATTACTGAAGCAAATCGTTTTGGTCTAACAGGTAAAATAGTCCCCTGGTGATTATTTAAAATCTTTACTCCCTTATTGACAATTGATTCACTCTTTAGAAGGTTATCATAAATTGGGTCAATATTTAAATTACCCGTGTCCCTATTTATGGAAAGGTTAGCAAACATATGTTTTTTAATTTCTATGGCTTCCCTGGCCCATTGGGTGTACCCCTTATCATTAGAAATAGCCAAGGCTTCATCAAATTTTACAAAATGGTCTGGCTGAAGCCAAATATGCTCTGCTAAAGCTGAAACGAAAGTTTCTGGAGGCTTGCTTAATTATAGGGTTTTTTCTATTGAATTACGGTGTTCAATAAACCTTTCAACAAATTGTTGGTGAGTCCTACCAATATAGAACTTCCCACAAGAACACGGAATTTTATACACCCCACTTACTAAATTTCCCCGAGTTAAATCCTTACCAGAACTAAAAAACTACCCATTGGCCTCAGCGATTGGAAACATGTATCAATACCAAATTTACGTAAAACCTGTGAAAGTTTCTCCCCCAAACCAGGTACATATGGTAATGAAATGAAGATTTTTGATACAACTAAATCTAAAGACTGAGAAACCTCAATAACCCTACTACTATGTTTGGCCCGTCTATTTTCAATTATTTTATCAATGAACTTAATAGGATAACTATTACAAAATAAAATATCCCTCAAGTATAACAATTCTGAATCCAGAAATTCCTGGGAACAGATTTTAAAGGCTCTATCCTATACCCAATCGTTAAGCGATTTCTCTGAAAAACATCTAGCAAATCTTCATCCGCCTTTCGGAGCGTCCATGCTTGAGAGCAATATTTGACCACTGTCATGACTGTAGCTTCTAATATTCTAATCTTGGTTTGCAGACTTATCTTTCTATTCTTCCAGACTTTTTTTAACTGTGAAAAAACACCCTGAGCCTTGGCTATTCTATTTTTAACATCTTCACTGCTCCAACCATCTTTACTAATAATACTACCAAGGTAAGTGAAACTGCCCACCTGATCAATCTTTTCATTACCCAACGTCACTTTTTCATCTTCACTTATTCCTAGCCTTAGTGACTTAGTCTTCCTAATATTAATTTTCCAACCAATTCTAGCACCCTGAACTCACAAAACCACTTAAAACTTAATTCATTTTGCTCACACTTTCATCTAGGATGCTTAAATCATCAGCATATTCCAAGTCCAGGAGAATTTTTCCTCCCCATTTGATTCCCTGGTCTCCCATTGCCTTTCCTGTGCTCCTTAAAACAAAGTCCATCAATAAGATCCTCGGCAATTTTATCCATGGCCTCCGCTTCACATCTCCTTAGTTCAAATTTTAATGCTTTCTCCACTTTCCTTACATTTCTTTTGTTTTCATACGATCTATCACTCAGATAATTCTTGGACAAGTCCTTTCTCCTTTCTATTAAACATAATACTTTTTCTCTAATATTCTTAGCTGCAGTTCTAACTTTCTTCCCTAATACACCTTCAGCAACTTCAAAAACTATTTTTCTAAAATTATTCCAACCATCTTCCACATTATCAACTTTTAAACTCTCAAGTTTAGTATTCAACTGTTTCTGGAAAGTTTCTCTCAAATTCTCATCCTGGAGTCTACCAACATCATAACTTCCGGGGAGGTAGTTACCCTTCCGATATTTCAGCTTTAAATTAACCCTTGACACTACTAGATGGTGATCTTTACTTTTAACATCAATAACAGCACTCCTTCATACCCTAGTATCTTGGATTGGTCCTGCCAGTGTTTTGTATACTGCTGCATCATCGCTAAGGTTTGCTGTCTTTCCATCTTGTGAATGCAATGTTAACTTATGAGTAATTTTAGACAAAACACTACATTGGTTTTAACTAGATTGTTGTGCGTATAACATGGCAAAAGTCAGTATTCATTACTGTTTTCTTTGCCTACACCTAGTTTACCTAGGGTGGGATACCATCTATCCCTATTTCTACCAACCTGGGCGTTAAAATCTCCCAGTAATAACATCATGTTTCTACCTGGGACCTTGTCTATTTGCTCCTGTAACTGTAAGTAAAATTCATCTGAGTCACTAGTATCTCCGTCAGTCGGTTCTACAGGGGCGTATATTACTATAACTGATACCCTGAACTTTCTAGTCATAAAAGGAGCACTGAGTATTCTATTATTAATTCCTTCCGTGCCTAAACAAGAATTAGCAGCTTCCTTATTTATCACGAGCCTTCCTCCCTGTCTTTGTACCGCATCCTTCCTTCCTTAGTAAACAAATTCTATATCACCTAATTTTATGCTTCCTACACCTGTGATATGAGTTTCTGAAACTCCTAATAAATCCAGTTCGAATCGTCTGAATTCGTCAGTCAGAATATCGATACGATAGTCATTTTTTAACGTCCTAATATTCCAAGTTCCAATTTTCATGTTATTTAAATCAATGAAATTATTTCCACATCAGGAAAATCAATAATCCCGGCTACCAGTGCAGAACGGAGGTCACACATCTTGTCAAGTCTACGCCTAAGTGCTTAAGCCGGCTTAGAACCAGACAGCAAGAAGTCTCTGGGACCTCCATGAATTGGGGCTGTGTGCAATCCTGGGCCCATCTGGGCCCATCATTAATAGCTCCCATAAATACCTCAATAGGGCTTAAATTAGCTCTAATAACAACCCTTACCTTCAGGAATTGTCTGCAAGGAGCCTCATCTTTCTTTATTTAACGCATGTTTTTGCTTATATTTTATCCTATGTCAGGCTATTTCATGTTTTGTTTTTTCTGTTTGTTGAGTTTTAAGTACTTTTTCTGTGATTTCATGATTTTATAGTGTTTTTATCAATAAATTTAGTATTTAAAAAGGCCTGTGTTTTTTAGACTCCTTGTTCCAGAACGAATCTTCAATACGTAAACACTTACGCAATTTAAGCATCTAGTAGCCCCTCACCACTCAGCAAATGAGTGGTCCAACAAAGTATGCATGCTCTTCATTGATTTTGAAAAGGCCTTCGATTCCGTGGACCGTGACACACTCTGGGAAATACAGTATTATGGTTTCCCCAAAAAAATAATAAGTTTGATCATGGCCTTTTATGAAAATACAGAATGTTGCATAAAGACAGAGAACGGAACAACTAGCTACTTCAAAATTATGTCAGGAGTGCGACAGGGATGCGTTTTATCACCCTTTTTATTTCTAATTTTAAAGGAATATGTTTTGAGAGAAGCGGCTGGCTTCGGAATAACAGTCGGAAATAAAATCCTTTCAGACCTTGACTTTGCGGATGATATGGCACTTCTGGAAATGACAAAGCAGTGACTCCAGGAGCTCCTTAATAAAGTGAGCGTTAAAGCGGAGAAAGTTGGCCTAAGCATCAACATGGACAAGACTAAATCAATGGCAACATCAGGCTCGCCAGTCGAGCTCCTGCACAAAAATCGTAGAGTTGAACAAGTCCATGAATTTAAAAACCTTGGAAGCTGGTTCGATTAAACAGGAAAAGTGCAAAATGAGGTCAAGAGAAGAATTGGCATGGCAAACGCTGCTTTCAACAAATTTAAGTCAGTATGGAAATCAAGGAAGTATTCGCTTGCACTAAAGCTGCGACTTCTTAATAGCAACGTTTTGTCCGTGCTATTGTATGCCAGTGAGTGCTAGAAACTAGATGTTGGGACAGAGAAAAGACTCGTAGCTTTTGAAAATGTGTGCTTGAAACGTATGCTAAATATCGGTTGGCGTCAAAGATTCAGTAACATTGAGGTCCGCAGAAAAACTGGCCAGCCGCTTATTACTGAAGTGATTAAGAAGAAGAGATGGGGCCATCTTGGCCACGTCTTTCGCATGGAGGACTCAAGAATTCTGAACCAGGTTCAACAATGGCAGCCGCGTGGGCGTCGACAGTGGGGAAGACCAAAGAACACGCTCAGACGCACGTACGATCGTGATCTACGCAGTGCTGACACATCACTACAACCCCAGTGGGAGGATGTACTTACCGCAGCGCCAATGCGTAACGTATACCGAGGCTTCGTTGATGCCCTATGCACCTCAAATGGCTCAGGAGGACCTAAGTAACTAAGTAACTAAGCCCCTCTTACCTTTATTACTAAAAAAATACGCTAAGAAGAGCCTGCATTATTATCTGGCAACACACTCTAAAAGCATTACTTAACGAGCAGGTAATACACAATTTAAGAAATTTCTAATTATCAGTTGCCCCCCTCTGCGTGTCAATTGTTGCAGATATAGGAAACACGTAGTTTTCCTAAGGGGGCTCTCCTTGCGTGTAAAGGTTATTCCATAAAATGTATTAGCCGAACCATAATATTAGAAAAGCGTTGATAGTCCAGATGATTACCTCTCCATTGCTTTGGATGAAAATGGCCTTTCGAGTCCGAATGGGGACAAAAAATGTAGAATATAAAGGTCCCCTGAAAAAAAAATATATTGAATGAAAAATATAATCTTAAATAGTATTATGTAACACCTTGCGTGTGTATCCTTCTCACCTACAACCGGGGGTGCCCCACGGGCTGTGAAGAGACAGGTCACGTTAGAATGTGTCATCCGTAAATGCTCCCCATTATATAAGAACTAAAGAAATGTTGAAAAAAATTCTTGGAAATAAAGTCTTGAAATGTTTTGAAGTATCTTGAAGAAAAGTGTCTTAGAAAACGTCTTGGGGTGTCTTGAAGCGTCTTGAAACGACTTAAAGATAAATTTCTTTAAATGTCTTGAAACCTCTTGAACAAAAACGTCATGGAAAAAATGTCTTAATAAAATTCCCCTGCTTGTCACCGTCATTACGTAACACCCTCATGTGCTCCTCCTCAATTACAAGCGGGATTCCCTACAGGCCCCCAAATCTAGCATGTCACGTGATATTTAGCCATTCCCAATAAATCTATCAAGTTACGTAACATAACGTCACCCCCAATAAATCTATCAAGTTACGCAAGACCCTCAACTCCAATTACGTAGGTAAACATTCAATATGGCGTAATACCTGCCAATCACTTGAAATAGGGATGCGTTTAAAACAGGGCTTTGGCCGGAATCCATTACATCCACCTGCTCTTGTGACCAGTTGTATTGCAGGGTAGGGACGCGTTTAAAACTAGAGTGTCTTTAAACAGGGCGTCACGGGAACCTGGGGATGTGTCTTCCCAGATGAAAAAATTCCCGTTATAGTAAACCAAAGACTGGCAGGATCAATACAAGATGCTAGGGTATATAGGAGTGCTGTTATTGATGTTAAAAGTTAAGATCACCATCTAGTGGTGTCTAAGGTTAATTTAAAGCTGAAATTTCAGAAGGATAACTACCTCCTGGGAAGTTATGATGCTGGTAGACTCCAGGATGAGTATTTGAGAGAAATTTTCCAGTTACAGTTGAATACTAAACTTAAGAGTTTAAAATTTGACAATGTGGAAGATGGTTGGAATAATTTTAGAAAAATAATTTGTGAAGTTGTTGAAGGTGTCTTACGGAAGAAACATCGTTCTGCATCTAAGAATATTAGTGAAAAAGCTTTATGTTTAATAAAGAGGAGAAGGGGCTTGTACAAGAATTATCTGAGTGATAGAATTATCTGAGTGATATACTATATATATATATATATATATATATATATATATATATATATATATATATATATATATATATATATATATATATATATATATATATATATATATATATATATATATATATATATATATATATATATATATATATATATATATATATATATATATATATATGTATATATATATATATATATATATATATATATATATATATATATATATATATATATATATATATATATATATATATATATATATATATATATATATATATATATATATATATATATATATATATATAATATTTATATATTGTATGCTTTGTATGCTGCTTTGATGTAAAAAATATCCCCCCCTTTAAAAAACAACATTGTAACTTTCTGCATAACAGTTAAGTATTGTACTTGCATGTTAATAAACTGAGAGGGAGTAGTCAATCCGGACTTGTCTTAGTTAAAGATTAATTAAAAAAAAAACTTTTTCCGCAAAATAATTTTTTTCAAAGAAAAGTAAAGAACTCCAAAAACAAAAAATGAGCAAAAATAAAATCATATAATCTACCAAGCGCGAAACTACCATAAATCAGAATCGATAAATAAATGAAACACAAAACGAATAGAAACTACAATAAAACACCGAGTCAAACTCAAAACGAGAAGAAATTAACATAAGTTAGGCTCAAAACCCCTATGCCTTCCCAAGGCCTGAACATAATTTGCACTTTACTGAAAAAAATGTAAATGTTTTTACTTTTATAATTTTAATAAATCAAATAATATTAACATTTTGATTACTAAATATCAGTATATGTATATTAAACTGACAATGCATATTAATTTGTATTTTTTCAGTAAAGTGCAAATTATGTTCTGGCCTTGGGAAGGCATACGAGTATTGAGCCCAACTTATGTTAATTTCTGCTCGTTTTGAGTTTGACTACGTTATTTATTGTAATTTCTGTTCGTTTTGGGTTTCATTTATTTATCGATGCTGATTTGTGATAGTTTCACGCTTGGTAGATTATTGGATTTTATTTTTGCTCATTTTTTGTTTAATGGAGTTCTTTACTTCCTTGAAAAACTTATTTTGTGGAAAAAGTTTTTTTTAAATTAATTTCTGTTCGTTTTATATTGACATAGTCTTTTCAGGGAAAAAGAAAATAATACTTTAAATCTTTTCTTTTTTTAAGAATTTATAGTATGCCCTGCTATTTGTATGCTGGAGAAAAGTTTTCTTCAATGTTTATCAACATACACACTTTTAAAAATCTGGACACAAATAGTAGTGTTTAATTTAGTTTCATACCTCCTCTAGTTGACCTGAAATGGAAAACTTGATACTATTCGCAAAAAAAAAGATCTGTTTACTTTCCTTGATAGCTTGGATACACTTACGCCATTTTGATTTGGTTAAATTTTAAGAGCAGAAGTAGCCCCGAAAGCTTGAACATAATACACTCAGTCGTTTTGGGATACTGCTGAGATGCCTTATTGGGAATTAGCATTAACACAGTGCAATTTGATTTAATCTTAAGGCAAAATTTAGTTTTTAAACATAAAGGGAAATGGGAGGGTGGACGAGGGAGGGGGATTAGTTTCCTTTCAATCACTTTCGAATCTTAAAAAGGGCATCAGCCCTTTCTATTTTCAATCGAATGAGCCCTTTTCGAGGTTCTTACGAAAACTCCTTCGATACGAAGTGCCCACGTCTAAAGAACAACAACAACAAAAATAATACATTATAGCCACATCAATCTTTACTATAAAAATGTCTTCCAATCACTTTCGACTATTAAAAAGGGCACTAGGCCTTTCGATTTTCAATCGAATGAGCCCTTTTTGAGTTTCTACGACAACGCTCTCTATAAACATTTTATATGCCCCCAGGGCATAAATTATAACTCTTACCCTAAGGGCTGTGAGGGTGGCTGTCATCCTCTAAGACCAAATTTCCAGAACTGTCAACTACATTAAACAAAATGGCTATCTCAAAATTTTGATTGGATGTGTCTGGAAAATGGTGGGTGTGAAAGGGGCATTAGTCACTCTCGAATCACTTTCAACTATTAATAAAGGCACTAGCCCTTCTAATTTCCAATCAAATGAGCCCTTTTTAAGTTTCTACGACAACGCTTTAAAAAAAAACCTTATATACCCCCAGATCATGACTTACAACCCTTGCCCTGAGGACTGGGGGGTGGGGGGGGGGGGTTCCATCTCCAAAGACCTAATTCCAGAACTTTCTGCCGTTGAACATAATGGCTATCTGAAAATTTTGATTGGATGTGTTTGGGGGAAGTGTGGGTGTGAGAGGGGGGTTAGTTGCCCTCCAATCACTTTCGACTATTAAAAAGGACCCTAGCCCTCTCAATTTCAAATTGAATGAGCTCCTTTGGAAGTTTTTACGACAACTCTGTCTACAAAAACCTTATATGCCCCCAAGGCATAACTTACAACCTTTGCCCTGGGGGCTCTGGGGGGTTTGTCATAATTAAATAGATAATTTCCAGAACTCTCAACTACGTTGAACGAAATGGCTATCTCTAAACTTTGATTGAATGTGTTTGGGGAAATGGTGGACGTGAGAGGGGGGTTAATTACTCTCCACTCACTTTCGACTATTAGAAAGGGCAATTTCAATTTCCAATCAAATGAGCCCTTTTTGTAATTTATAAAACAACTTTCCATATAAACCTTATATGCCCCCTCTGGCTCTGATGGGGTTATCATCCTAAAAGACCTAATTTCCAGAACTTTCGACTGCGTTGAACAAAATTGATATCTCAAAATTTTGATTGGATATGTTTTGGGAAATTGTGGGCGTGAGAGAGGTTAGTTGCCTTTTAATCACTTTCGACTATTAAAAGGGAAGTAGCCCTTTCAATTTTCAATTGAATGAGCTCTTTTTAAAGTTTCTACAACCTCGCTTTCTATAAAAAACATTATATGCCCCAAGGCCATAACTTACGACCCTTGCCCTGAGGGCTGTAGGGGTGGAGGGGTTGTTATCCTTAAAAACCTAATTTTCAAAACTTTCAACTACCTTGAATAAAATGGCTATCTAAAAATATTGGTTGGATGCGTTTGAGGAAAATTTGGGCATGAGAGGAGGGTTAGGTGCCCTCAAAAAACTTTCGAGACTATTTAAAAGGGCACTAGCCCTTTAAATTTCCAATCGAATGAGTCCTTTTTGCAAGTTTCTACGACAAGGATTTTAATAAAAACTGATATGCCCCCAGGGCATAACTTATAACTCTTGCCCTGAAGACTGTGGGGGAGTGTTCTAATCAAAGGTATGATTTCCTGAATTATAAACTTCGTGGAACGAAATGGGTATCTCAAAATTTTGATTGGATTTTTTTGGGGAAATGGTGGGCGTGGAAGGGGTGTTAGTTTTCTTCCAATCACTTTCGACTATTAAAAATAGCACTAGCCATTTCAATTTCAAATCGAATGAGCCCTTTTTGAAGTTTCTGCGACAACGCTTTCTAGAAAACCTTATATGACCCCAGGGCATAACTTACAACCCTTGCCCTGAGGGCTGTGGGGGAGTGTCCTCCTCAAAAACGTAATTTCTATCTGGAAATCAACTACGCTGAACAAAATGGCTATCTAAAAATTTTGATTGGATGTATTTGGGGAAAAGGTGGGCGTGAGAGGGGGGTTAGTTGCCCTCAAATCACTTTCGACTATTAAAAAGGACACTAGATCTTTGAATTTCCAATCGAATGCGCCCCTTTTCAATTTTCTACGACAAACATTACAATAAAAACTTATATTCACCCAGGCAATGACTTATGATCCTTGCCATGAAGACTGTGGGGGGTTGTCCTGCTCAAAGGTATAATTTCCTGAACTTTAAACTGCATGGAACAAGTGGCTATCTCAAAATTTTTATTGGATGTGCTTGGGGAAACGGTGGGCGTGGAAGGGGTTTAGTTGCCTTCCAATCACTTTCGACTATTAAAAGGGGCACTAGCCATTTCAATTTCCAATCGAATGAGCCCTTTTTGAAGTTTCTACCACAACGCTTTCTATAAAAAACCTTATATGCCCCTGGGCATAACTTACAACCCTTGCCATGAGGGTTGTGGGGGGGTTGTCATCCTCAAAAAACTAATTTTCAGAACTTTCAACTACGTTGAACAAAGTGGCTATCTCAAAATTTTGATTGGATGTGTTTGAGGAAATGGTAGGCGTGAGAGGGGGGTTAGTTGCCCTCCAATCACTTTCGACTATTAAAAAGGGCACTGGACCTTTCAATTTCCAATCGAATGAGCGTTTTTTGAAGTTTTTACGACAACGCTTTCTATAAAAAGCTCATAAGCCCCAAGGGCATAACTTACAACCCTTGCCCTGAAGGCTGTGGGGGAGTGTCCTCCTCAAATTCATTCTAAATTTATATCTGGAAATCAACTACGCTGAACAAAATGGCTATCTCAAAGTTTCGTTTTGATGTGTTTCGGGAAATGTTGGGCGTGGAAGGGGTCTTAGTTGCCTTCCATTCACTTTTGACTATTAAAAAGGGCACAAGCCACTCCGGTTTCCAATTGAATGAGCCCTTTTCGAAGTTTCTATGACAACTTCTTCGATACGAAGTGGCCTGGTCTAAAGGAAAAAAATAGTAAATAATACATTGCGCCAACATCGTTCTTGAATGCCCCCAGGGCATAACATAAAACCCTTACCCTGACCGATGTGGGGTGTGACTTCCTCAAAAACATATTTTCAATCTGGAAATCAACTACGCAGAACAAAATGGCTATCTCAAAATTTTGATTGGATGTGTTTAGGGGAATGATGGACGTGGGGGGGGCTATTTGCCCTCCAATAACTTTCGACTATTAAAAAGGGCACTAGCCCCTCTAATTTCCAATCGAATGAGCCCTTTTCGAAGTTTCTACGACACCTCCTTCGATACGAAGTGCCCTGGCCTTAAACGAAGAAAAAAAAATAATAGCTTGTGCCAACACCGTTCTTGACTTAGGCAGTGCTATTGCACTGCCTATGATAGGAGCGGGGCCACAATTTGTGATAAGGAAAGAGTTAAAGAGACATGGGCAGAACATAGAGTTGAAGGAAAAGGTATAGAGGAAAAGGGAAAATTTTGTGATACCTTGGATGTGAAGGATGATTTGTTTTGTGAGGAAGAATTAGTGACATTACTAAAAGGATTAAAAAAATAACGCTCCAGGTGCTAATAGTGTGGTAAATTAGTTTTTTAAATATGGTGGTTCTGAGGTTATGAAAAAGTTACTGAAGATTATGAATATGAGTTTTGAAAAAGAGGAAGTACCTAACGATTTTAGGAAAACCTTAATTAAATCACTCTATAAGAAAGGTGATAAGAGTGAGTACGGTAACTACCATGGCATTAGTCTGGTCTCTGTAGGTAGCAAATTAGTTAGTAATATGATACTTTTTAGACTGAGAGATAGTGTAGACGAAGTTTTAAGAGAAGAATAGTGCGGTTTTAGATAAGGTAGAGGACGTATCGACCATATTTTCACTCTTAGGTTAATAATTGAGAAGTGCCTAAGTTGTCAAACATCTTTGTTCCTCAGTTTTAAGGAATATGAGCAAGCGTTCGATTCTGTTAATAGAAGAACGTTAGCAAAGGTCTGATCCTTGTATGGTATATCAGACAAATAGTGATTAGCGCCATATACGAGAATAACACTCCTGCTGTTAACGTATGAAATGAGGTTAGCAGCTAGTTTTGTATTAAATCAGGAGTTAAGCAGGGTTGTTTTATATCCTCCTATATATGGATTATTTTTGATGGACTTTGTCTTAAGGAGCACAGGAAAGGCAATGGGAGACCAGTGAATCAAATGGGGAGGGAAAGGTCTCCTGGACTTAGATTATGCTGATAATGTAAGCATACTAGATGAAAGTGTGAGCAAAACAAATAAATCTTTAGAGGTTTTGCAAGTTCATGGTGCTAGAATAGGTTTGAAAATTAATGTTAAGAAGACTAAGTCACTAAAGCTAGGAATGAGTGAAGATGAAAAGGTGACGCTGGGTAACTAAAAGATTGATCAGGTGGACAGCTTCACTTACCTGGGTAGTATTATTAATAAAGAAGGCGGGAGCAGTGAAGATGTTAAAAGTAGAATAGCCAGGGCTCAGGGTGCTTTTTCACAGTTAAAAAAATTTGGAAGAATAGGGAGATAAGTCTGCAAACCAAGATTAGAGTCTTAGAAGCCAGAGTGATCACAGTGGTCAAATATGGCTCTGAAACTCGGGCGCTCCAAAAAGCGGATGAAGATTTGCTAGATATTTTCCAGAGAAATTGCCTACGGATTGTCCTAAGTACCAGGCTGATTGACCGTATTTCAAACAGTAGGCTGTACGAAAAATGTGGTTCAATCCCGATTTCTAGGGCTATGATGAAAGAAATATTGAAGTGACTAGGGCATGTTGTGTGAATGAAAGATAATAGATTGCCGAAGGTTGTCCTTTTCGGCCAACCGTCTAGGGCTAAATGTAAAGCCCATCGTCCTCGTCTGGGGTGGAAGGACGTCATAAAGAAAGATTTAAAGGAAATAGGAACTTCCTGGGAGGGTGTTAAAAGGGAGGCTTTAAACAGATTGGGATGGAGGAGGAGCGTGCGTAGCCGTATTGGCCTCAGGGGGCTTGGTGCTGCGGTGAGTTGTTGGTTATAGTAGTAGTACTGTTTTTGGCTTGAAAGTTCAGCCAGAGGCATTTAGATGCAGATGCTGAATAAAATGCAATTGAAACTCTCTTATTGGTAGAATTTTGAATCCTATGCCGAAAGTTCTATATTCAAGAAGTGGATGCTTCGCTGTAACCAAGCACTGAATTTCATATGTGAATGGGAACTGTCAGGGCTGTGTTGCCACTTGACCGATACCAAAAAGCGGTGCCGGCCGATGAAAAAAGCGGTGTTTTGCGGTATCCTTTTACCGAACTCGGTATAATTTATGGTATATTTTGATACCCGTAATGCAAATACGTGGTCACTAGTTTAAAAAAAACTTGTTTTTTAAAAGCAATTAATTCCTTGCTACTTTTCTAGGAAATGGATCCTATTCTTTATTATTTCTTTTTTAAGCGGTGGATTTTGCCTTGAACTTTGAACAAGAAAGGTAGAATAAAAATGAAAAGGGACATCCCCCAGATTCCGACCCCATATAAGAAAGGGAAAAACAGTCCCCAAAGATAAATTCACATCTTTTTCCCAGTTTCTGGAACTCTCACCCGTTCTTTATCACTAATAGATCATCCGGACCCCCCGTTCTCTAGAAAAGTGAAAGCAGGATAATGTACTCTTTTCTGTTTTAAACTAGATTAAAAATTTATGTATCAATATTTGTTTCATTTTCGGCGCTTTCTCTGGTAATACTGTGTATACTGTCGTTTTTGTCCCATTTTTCTATTTTTGATCCTCTGATATACCGGCCTTGAAAACGAAAAAAAAAGACAAATATGCGAGTCTATACTTCCAGTCTTCCGCCACGTTTTTTCTTTTTTTTTTTAAGTAGACAGTTTGACACACTCTAAAAGACGAGAATGCTAGATTGAAAAGTTTTTACTAGCTCAGCAAATATGCAAAACGACATTCTCGAACAAGATGCTCATGTTTTTCCCTTTTTAATTTTAATTTTAGACGCTTTGCCCTACAGAAGCAGTTTTTACACAACTTGCTTCCTTAAAATATATTTTAAAGAAAAATAATGTAAAGAATAATAAAATTTGTAGCGATACTTTTCAACAATTTTCAACTTTTCGGGAGAGCATATTATTTACTTGCTTTAAAAAATCCTAAGTATTGTTCTGTTTGTGATTTCTGAGCATATTTTTATTCCTTCCCTTGCCCCAAAGCAAAGAATGTAGTGACACCCTTGTCTACATAAGTGCCCAAGACATAATTTTTGTAACTTTTTTTCTTGAATCCCCCCCCCCCCACTTTCTTTACCGAAGCTTGAGTCTATCACCGGGACAAACCCTAGTTAAAATAACTGATCCAAATCAAATGTTGAAGATATTTGGAGGCATGAGAACTAGGCTTGAAAAGATTGCATCTAGCTTCATGTGCACTAACTGGGTTTGTGGTGACCTTAAGACCATTTTTTTATAGCAAAAGTAACTCTTGCAGCTTTTATGGGAGAAATAATGTATAATGACCCTGAGATGTGACATAGTCTGAAAAAAATATGGAAAAATAGAAAGCGAAATGGCTAGCAAAAGAGCGTTACTATCATCACGACTAGATTTTAATGACAATTATCATATTAAAGGTACTAAAACGTTAAAACGAATCATTCGCCAGACAAAGGTCACTCGGTATAAGACAGCGTGGTCACGTTCGTCAAGACCTACATTGACCGCACTATACAAAACATTTTGATTCACAGCAGTGCTGCCACTTGAGGATGCTTTACCGTTCACTTGAAGTACACGTTTAACACGTCTCAGTTCTAGCCCCCCCCCCCCTTTTTCATGGCTTGACCTACCTTTTTGCTGACGGTTCAGACCACAGTCCCCTTTTAATGTCAACGAAAAAATTAGCAAATGAATCTGCTGACGTTTTAATGAACTAAGATGATTTCGCTGACGTTTTATGGAACTAAGATAATTTTGCTGATGTTTTATTGAACTAAGATGATTTTACTGACGTTTTATTGAACTAAGATGATTTTGCATGTCATTTTTGACTTCCTCTAAAGAACAAAAACGGCGCTCAATAATGACATTTGATATTGGGAATGAAAAAAGTATTGTATTAATTTTGAAACGTTTGCAAATATAGCTGCTCCAGTTGCAGATTTTAGTGTAAGGATATGGCACCAATATACCACTATGGCAGTGGCGTCCAAATTTTCACGATTTACATCTTCAGATAAAGTTACACTAAATAATTTCTGAGACCACACTGGCTAACCATGATAAAACGAAAAAATAATTTCACTGGCTTGTAAAATCCTCGTTTTCCTCTCTTTTTAACTATTTTTTCGTTTTAACAAAGTCACACTCAATATGAACTGCCATTCCTGGTCCATCTTTGCCTTATTCCATATGCCAGAGGTATAGTATGAAAATAATTACTGATGACTAGGAACTCTTAGTTCGTAACTGGAGGGACAGAAAATAGAGGAAGTCATTTATCTTTTCAGAGAAGCGAAAACGATCTAGAATTGGTTTGATGTTCACATGTGAGAGATATTTAATAACAAGAGTCCCAATACAACGTGTGAGCATCCCACAACTCGAGAATACGCCTTGTCGAATTTTCAAATGATAGCCAACAGGTGGGAGCCAAAGCAAGGAATATGTGTTGTTCCACCCGAGTGAAGACTCAGAGACATTTATTCCTATATGCATCTTGTCCTTTTACACTGTGTTAAAAGTGATTGCAAAAATGTTTGCATAAAACTTTCAGACACTTGGATTTTTTTTTACAATTATGACTTCCAACCAGGGCATATTAATGACAGTTAAACTTCATAACTGTAACCCCTTGTTATTTTTCTTCAACAAACCTCTTAATTAAGTGATTTATTCCCATTGGTGGTGCTATCTCCAATCTAGTTCTGTATGAGAACGCCTGTCTTCTTAACATAGTCCATCCCTCCAACCAACTGACAGAAAATAACAGACAATGATCCACGTTTAAACTCTAACAGAGCAAGTAAATATACCACTAAATCCATTATGATATTACAGAAACTGACACAAACTGTGTTGTTTTACTACAGACTGATCTATTGTCTAGTCAATATCCAGTAAGAAAAGGTTAGTTCTTGGTTGAAAAGAAGATCTTCATGAAAGTGAAATGCCAGAGCCTGTTAGCAATGTTGGTTGGTTTTATTCTAATCAGACTAGCATGGCTCTGCAAATTCGGCCGTGGCATACTTTTCACGAACTTCAACAAGTTGTCAGTAACCGAATAGGGTATATCGATGTTCAACAAGAAATGAGGCAAGCCTTGCTTCAATGGTGGTCTCCTTTTGGTTTTTGGATAAAAGTGATGAACAAGTGGCAGAGTCTGAGAAGACGAGGATATCCATGTATTTTCATTAACCACTGACAATAAAGGTTACAGATGGGCTGCCCAATGGAACCAAAGAAACAGCCTAGTCTACAAGAAGGAATAAGTGGCTTATAACCTGCTTCCTCTGGACAGCAACTTTGCATTCATATTTGATTTGAATGAATGATATGCAATAAGAAATCAGTTAAAACTTTAACCATACATCTATTTTTAAATTTTCTAAATTTTGGAATGCATGTTCTACAGGAAATGAATGTTAGCCTATATTTGTGTACAGAATTAAGTTCTAAATGAAATAGCATTTTTATTTCTTAACCATTGTTCTGCATTCCGAATTACACACATATTTACAAGAACTTCTTTTACTGTATACTCTTCAGCCTGTTGGGCTGTAAAAGTGGAAAGGTAATGCTCAAAAGAAGCAAGATAGGATAGCCTGGGACTACTTATTTACTCAATTTTAGTATAGCATTTGCTCTGCTTTGCAGTGGCTGTACACCCACCTTTAACATATTAATGGTTGAAAATTACTTTCATTCAGGCACCTGACTGATATGAATAATATTTGCTCTTGGAATCAAGTTAATTACTAGTTTGAATTCTCGCGAGCTCCGCAGTAGCCTGTTCAGGCAAATTTCATTAGAAGGAGAGAACAAACATTTGTCGCTTTTCCCGCACGTTGATATTACTTAGTCAGTGATAAAAGTCATTTCGCGGTACAAATACGCTGATCAAAGTCTTTTCACGGTATTATTGCGGTATGCGGTATAACCAGAAAAAAGTGCGGCATTTTTCTCCAATTTGCGGGTATTATACCGCAGAATGCGGTATAAGCGGCAACACTTATTTTGTCTGGCTAAATCTCGTGTTTAGAGGCTAAACCTAAATAGACATAGCTCTGAACACCATGTAAGTAAAAGTAAGAAAATTCACAGAAATATTAATATGAAACCACAACTACCTTCTCATTTGTGCTTGGTCTTTGGGTGTAACTTTTAGCCATTTTCGGCATGATCGTTTGGATGATGTGTGAGATTTTCGAAATGTCATTGGCATTTTTGCCCAGATAAATCTAATTTGAATAAAACATGTTTTCCTGTAAATTATAAAGGTAGCATAGGCCTAATTTGTAAGATGAACCAAGTTAGTGAAGATCTATTTTTTCCTAATGGTTTGGATGTCATTGAGAGGATGTTTAGCTATGCAAATTCTAGTTTTTTGGAATTGATCTTAGCTACACCTCGGAATTTTAGTTTCTTTGCATGTAAAATTGCATTTCCAGTTTTGTTTTTGGTGCTTTCTGGCTCCATTAGCTGTTTTGATCTGTAGATGAAAATTTTAAGAATAGAATGCTAGGCTAAGAATAAATTTCAAGAATAGAAGAAGGAAATATTTGAAGAAATTAGTTCACATGCTACTTCATAATATGCAGAATATTTCATATTCTGCAAAAAAAGTCAACAACCCAAATTTTGCATGTAGCCCTGCTATGATTTACCCCCAACTCCCCTAATTTGCAAATATATAGCCAAATTTATGAACTTCCCATCTATTCTCCCAATGCATCTCTTGCTCTAACCCATGTACCTGTAAATTGAAGCAACTGTGACAAAACAAGAAGCAGGTGAAGGGTGACAAAATGCATTGAAATTAAATACTTTGGGCTATATATTTGCATATAAGGGGGGGGGGGAGGGTGTTGGAGGTAAAGTAGGCTATAGCAGGGCTGCATGCAAAATGTCTTAGCTAGGCTATAGGGCCTAATTATTGTGCATATTATGAATTATGAATTGTTTTTTTAACATGTTTCCTTCTCTAGGCTCATACCAAAAGCTCTAATTATTAGGGCCATGGTAAACCCTATGCAGTTGTTTTCAAATAGGCTTATCTCAGCTAACCTAATCAATGCTTTTTGTACACTATTGCTTTTTGGGATATCCACCACACAGCTGATATAAAAAGTATAGTTTATATAGCCTACAGAGAAAAACTCTAATGCCAGTAAATATTTTGCTGTTCATATTATTGACTTACAAATAAAGAGAACAAACCACTTGAGGTCTTTTTTTTGCTCTTTCCAAATATAGGCCTAATAATCACTTTTGCCAAAAATGAATTTTACCCCCACTCCCTATATCTACCAACTCAGGGTATATATTTGCTTATTAGGGGGGGGGGGTGACTTTTAAATTTAGAAAGAGCATAAAAAATGCATTGAGTGGTATGTTCAGTATTTGTAAGTCAATAATATGAACAGCAAAATATTTACCCTAATGCCAAACATAGGATATAAAAAGTTGTTTTTTTCTAGCCATCTAGGTGGCTAACATGACTGACAGCATATTTATAAAATGCTAAAATAAGCCAACCAGTTGGCTATTAGATCTCAGTAATATATGTTATATATGCACTTCAGTCTGAATTAGCCAACTTGTCAGCTATCACAGAGTTCTATATACACTATCAGATTAGCTAACTAGTTGGCTATTAAGATCCTATATATATATAAAATTGAGTTTAAATAAGTGAGCTATCAGTAGGTATCTATATACACTATAGAATTAGCTAACTAGTTGGCTATTGAGATCCTTCTTATGTCTAAATTGAGTTTAGATTAGCTGGTAAATTTGCAGTTTACAACATAGTTTAGCAGGGATAAAAATGCTCTTTCACAATTTAATAATTGCTTCTGGGGGAAATTACATTTTAATCCTTAAAGGCCTAAAAGGGTTCAAAACAGCTTGTAGTAACCAAAAGTTTAAAAGCATGTTTCTAAAGTCACCCAGGTACATTTCCACCATCTCTACAGCAGTTTCATTCATGGATAAGCTCAGATAGGCACTTGTCCTCTTTAGGTTGTAAATCTCACAGATTTACTTTACCTATACATTCATCAACAGCAGCTCAGAGGTCTGAGCTGCTGTTGATGAATCCTGTGAATGCTGTGAACTATGGAACCCTTTCCCTTCTGATGTCCATCTATCTCTCTGAAAAGGAAGTTTCTTGGTGGGTCTTTTTGTAGTTTAGTCCAGTGGCACCAATTCCCAAAAAAAGTAAGGGGTAGGTGCAAGGTTTGGGGGAAGGGGGAAGGCCTTTTCTCCTTCCTTTGTTTCCTTTTGTGGCCCACAAAAAGCTAAGCTTTTTGGGCCAAATTACCATTTCATGTAAAATGAGCAGGAATAAAATGATTGATTGAAAATAAAACTTGCTAGTGAGAAAAAATTGCCATTTGTAGCTGAATCAGGAATGTTAATTCTAATTTTCCTTAGTAGCTGATTCAGGAATGTTAATTATTATTTTCCTTAGTAGCTGATTCAGGAATGGTAATTATTATTTCCCTTTGTAGCTGATTCAGGAATGGTAATTATTATTTCCATAGTAGCTGATTCAGGAATGATAATTATTATTTTCCATAGTAGCTGATTCAGGAATGGTAATTATTATTTTCTCTAGTCTTAATATAAAATGTTATTTTGAAAACCAATTTTCAGAAACACCTCAAAATGATGTCAGTTTTGCTGTGATGTCATTTTTGAGGGAATTCAGGAACTTTTAAAAAAATTAATCAAGCCCATCACACTGAGGCAAGTATAAAATTTTTGTAGAAAATTAAATAAAAAGTATTATGTACTTTTAACTAAAACAAGAATTACAATATATTTAGGTTCTTGCAAACAAAGAACATGTTTGGTTTTCACCAATAATTTTTTGGCTGCCTTAAAGGCCTCTTTGACCAAAAACAATCCTTAAAAATTTCAAACAGCTTTTGTTTTCACCAGAGTTCTTCTAAACTTATGACAAAAGGTTCTTTGCCACCATGTAAATGATAGCAAACATATTTTGTTAGTATCAGGTAACAAAAACCTAACCAAAAATAAAACTAATTTTAAAATTGTCAGGTACTTTTCCAGTTTAAATAACAAGATTAAAATTATTGCTCAGATACCATAAATGTATTTGCAGTTTATAACTTTATCAATTCTGAACTAAAACTAAAATAAAATAAAAATTGATTTTTTCAATTTTTTTTGTAACATCACTCATTACATCATATATGGTTTGGTTATGAGTACACAATTGATGTTAAATCCTATGTCACATCACTTATTACTTCATGTATGGTTATGATTGCTTAAAAAATCAAATATCTTTGAAAATATAAAGAGACATCTAAAATGCAGTTTTTTTTTTCTAAAAAATGCTTTCATTTTTATTTTTTTTTTTTTTGATTAAAAAAGGCACTAGAACTTATAATTTCTGTTAATGTAAGCCCTCTCGCAAAATTCCAGGACCTCTGGGTTGATGCAATCATCCCTGGGAAAAAGGCAAATAAATGTGATCTGTGATCTTTCTTCTGGCAAAAAATACAAAATTCCACATTTTTACAGATAGGAGCTTGAAACCTCTACAGTAAGGTTCTCTGATGTGCAGAATCTGATGGCAAGATTTTCATTAAGATTCTCTGACTTTTAGGGGATGTTTTCACCTTTTTTTCGAAAACGAGGCAAATTTTCCCAGGCTTGTACCTTTTGATGAAACTTATATATTTAAAATCAGCATAAAAATCTGATTCTTTTGATGTATCTATTTATAAAAAAATTTCGTTTTTTAGAGTTTCAGTTACTATTGAGACAAGTCACTCTTACTATACAGTTTATTACCATGAACTTTTTGATAGAAGAAACAGAATTGCTAGCTAATAAGTCACAGAAGTGTAACAAATGGGCAGGATATCCAAGAACACAAAGAACAATTGGTTGGCTAATTTTACATTATATATAGGCTCTATTTGTAGCTGAATATTTGGCTATTTCAAGCTTCAGTGTATGTGTAACCAAGACCTTAATAGTCAACTAGTTAGCTAATGCATTAGTACAGGGGTCTCCAAACTTTTCAGCCTCAGGGCCATACTGATTACTCCAGTAAGTTCCAAGGGCCAAAACCATATTGTCATTGTTGCCGATGGTAAAAAGTGAAATAGTTCACTGATGAAAAAAAAAGTCCGAAAAAGTATGCAAGTTTAGAAAAGGCTGCAAATCAGACTAAAGTCCACAAAACAGCAACACTGCATATTATTAATTGTCCTTTCATTATCTGTAATTTCTAGATTAGTCCTAGAGTACAAGCCATGAGGAGTAACGTGACACGACATCTGGTGGACACAAGCAGAAACTCACTTCTAGATGGTAGCAATTGGATTATATAAGAAGGCTAGTGGCGCAACCACAAATCAGTTCCTATGACACTGTTGTGAAACAAAATAGTGCGTACCTCCTTAAAACGTGTTTCTGCGTGTTTAAGTTTAAGACGTCTTTGTAACAGTATTTTGATTTGAATTGTTACTTTTGTGCATAATTTAGTAGTATGGAAAAGAAGCAAAAAATTGATAGTCTTTTACTTACTTACTTTGACTTATGTCTCCTGCCGGGCGCTGCTTGGCGTAGAGTGACATCTGCCTCCTCCATCCACTTCGGTCCATGGCAAGCATTTGCACATCGCTCAACCTGATATTTGCCATTGTAAGGAACTCGGACAGGCTGTCAGACAATCGTTTTTTTGGTTGGCCACGAGGTCGCTTCTAACCGGCTTTGACAGGGTTGATGTCATGGATCGTTTTCGCAGGTATGTGTGGAGGCATTCAAAGTAGGTGTCCAGACCATCGTAGTGTTTGCTCGGCTGCTTGGGTTGAAAACCGAGACTGCTTGGTGAGCTGCAGCAGCTTCTCATTGCTGACAAAGTCGAACCATCATAAACCTTCAATCCTCCTCAGGCTCTCTGACTGAAAGACATCAATTGCCTTGAGGGTTGCGGCTGAAGCTTGCCATGTCTCAGCTCCATAGAGCATCACAGAGCCAACGAGGGCGTTGAAAATCCGCAGCTTTGTTGTGTGACTGATGTTTGGTTTTCACCAGAGGTGACAGTTCAGTCTGCCCATGGCAGAAGACGCTTTGGATATTATCGCTTGTAGTTCAGAAAGAAGTGAGCCATCTGAAGAAACTATGGAGCCCAGGTAGGTGAACCTTTGGACAACTTCGATGCTAGTGGTGCTATCCAGGCTAACTGAAGGATTAGCAGCAGGAAAGGATGGGTCTATGGCCATAATTTTCGTTTAGTCCAGTTTATCTGCAGTCCTACTTTTGCAGCCTCTTCTCGTAGGATTCGAAGCGCTTCCAGCAACTGCTCCATGGAGTCCGCCAGAATGGCCAAATCATCAGCAAAATCAGCATCTGTAATGACACAATCTTCAAACTTGAGTCCAAAGCTGAGACTTGAAGTAGTCCTTGTCATAACGTAGTCTATGATGACATTGAAGAGCTCTGGGGCAACTGCACATCCTTGGCGCACTCCTGTTGTGATTTGGAAGAACGGGCGGCAGCGGTCGTTCAATTGAACACAGCTCTCCGTCCCATGGTGTAGAGCTTTGAAGAGTCTGCAGTATTTCTCAGGGAGGCCTGTCGATTCTAGAATCCGCCAAAGAGCTTCTCGGTCCACTGAGTCAAACGTAGCACGGAAGTCGACAAAGGTAAAAAAAGCTTTTTGTTGGAACTCCGTGGTTTTTTCTATGATTTGTCGGATTGTAAAAATCTGCTCGATGGTTGAACGGTCCGACATGAAACCAGTTTGCTCCGGTCGCCGGATTTTACGAATGATATTTCGACATCGATCTAGCAGGACCATTGAGAAAAGTTTTCCCGGGACAGACAGTAGGGTTATTCCACGGTAGGTCGAGCAGTCACTTCTAGAACCTTTCCTCTTTCATAAAGGGATAATGACACCCTTCCGCCAATCTTCGGGAATTATCTCGGTTTACCAGATTGTAGAGAACAGGGTGTGGAGAAACAGGAGTGAATGCAGAAAATTCAAAGATCAGTGGAACATTCAGTATTTTGTAATTGAGCCCAGTAACAAGGCACTATGTTTGATTTGCAATGAAAGCATAACCGTTCTCAAGGAATGTAACATTAAACGTCATTATGAAACAAAACATTTTCAAAATTACTCAAAGTATACAGGAAGTTTGCAGACAAAAAAATTCGAAGCTATGAAGCATGGATTGAAATTGCAGCAGTCTTCATTTACAAAACTCAAAACTGAACAAGAGGCTGCAACTCCTGCCAGCTTTCGTGTGGCTCTTGGAATTGCGAAACGTGGAAAACCATTCACCAATGGAGAAATGATCAAAGAATGCATAATTGCAGTAGCCGAAGAAATGTGCCCTGATAGGGTAAATTTATTAAAAACTGTCAGTATGTCAGCAAACACTGTGGCTCGAAGGGTAGAAAACATCGCTGAAAATATATCCTCTCAACTGTTTGACAAAAATGGACATGTTGAGTGGTTTTCTTTGGCCTTGGATGAGTCAACGGATGTGTCAGATACTGCTCAGGTATTGATTTATATTCGAGGAGTAGATAAAAGCTATGAAGTGCATGAAGAACTTCTTGATATGTATAGTATTCATGGCACAACTACCAGTACAGATATTTTTAAGGAGTTGAAATGGCCATTAATAAAAAGAACCTTTGATGGAAAAACTTGAAATGTATTACAACTGATGGAGGCAAAAACATGAGTGGGAAAGATAAAGGAGTGGTCGTTCTTGTGTCAAAGGCTGTAGAAAATGATGGTGGTTCAAAACCATTAGTCTTACATTGTATCATTCATCAACAGTCTGTGCGGAAAATGTTTGGATACGTCTGAAGTTCTGAAACCAGTCATATCAACTGTTAATTTTTTCAGATCTTTTGGGCTGAATCACCGACAATTCCGACAATTTATTGAAGAGATTAGAGAAAATGACTTACCTTATCATACTGCAGTATGTTGGCTTAGTTGTGGGAAAGTCCTTCAGTGCTTTTTTGAACTTCGAGCAGTGATTGAAATTGTTTTGAATGAAAAGCATTGCCCTCTTGCTGAATTACAAAACAACACATGGCTGTGAAAGTTAGCATTCTATGTTGATTTGACAAAACATGTGAACAAACTGAATTTGAGATTGCAAGGAGAAAACCAGCATCTTCCTGATTTATACACTAATATCAAATCATTCTGGAAAAAATTGATACTGTTTCAATCGTAACTATATGTAAATGTTTGTCACATTTTAAAACATGTGAAATATTCAGCCACACCACTGAGACTGAGTTTCCTATCGATTTTGCAATCGAAACTTTGAGTGCTTTTAAAATAAATTTTGATACTCGTTTCTTGGACTTTGATGCCATTGCAAATCAAATTAAGATCTTTCAGAATCCTTTTGATACTGACATTGAAACCCTAGCCCCAGAACTTCAAATGGAAATGATTGATCTACAGTGCAGTGATATAATTAAGAACAAATATCAAAACTCATCTTTGTTGGAATTTTATTAGAGTCTTCCACTGACACAATTTGATAATTTGCATAAATTTGCTCGTGGGCTGTTTTCTGTTTTTGGTACTACTTATTTGTGTGAGAAGACCTTCTCCAAAATGAAGTACGGTACACAAAAAATGTTTACAGATCTAAATTAGCTGATGAGCATCTTAAATCTGTTTTAATAATTGGGACAAGTAAAATTAGTCCACAACTACAAACTATTGTCAGTGGAAAATCTCAATTACATAAATCTCATTAGTATTCCATATGTCATTATGCTTGTGTTTTTATTTAAAATGTATAAAATGTTAGTAGGGTTCATTTCAATAACTTGTTAGGCATTATATACTGAAGTTAAATTTTCGGCACATTATACATGTCTTTACTCATTAAAAATTTGTGTTTCTTTATCCAACTAATTACAAAAACAATAACAATAAGACTACAACAATGTTATGAGTAGTTAGCCCATGACCATATCAATGTAGATGTCATATTAATAATTATTCAACATAAAATTAGAATACTTCAGTAAACTAAATTTAATTTGCTATGAAATATACGTTCTCTAAAAGGAGTTTTCAAGTACGCTAGCTCTCCGCGGGTTGGACAAAATCTGTCCGCGGGCCGGATTTGGCCCTCGGGCCGTAGTTTGGAGACCCCTGCATTAGTACATAGAGCTCTATTGATAACTGACTAGTTGGCTAATTTAAACTCAAGTTTATATATATATTAGTGGAATCTTAATAGCCAATTAATTAGCTAATTCTAATGTGCATATAGAACTCTATTGATGGCTGACTAGTTGACTGAATTACCCCAGATTGGGCAAGATTTTTCTGCTTAGTGATTGACTTAACTTGTCTACTGACCTAATTTTCTTTAAAAGCGTGGTCAGATGACCTTAATTTAAGCTGAATATAAATGTTATTTGAATCCTTTAATTTTAAATTATTGTAAATTGGGTGTATAGGAATATCTCCAATATATCTATTTAAAGCAAGGTCTCTTTTTATGGATTTTTTTTTTTAATTTCAATTGCCTTCCTAAAAATATGTGGGGAGCCATTTGCTTCAAGTATTAAAGCTGCCTTGTCAGAAAGAACTACATGATCTGGATTTTCAACAATGTGGGGGGCCAAAGCAGAATCTATATCCTAGTTTTATTTTCAGTTTCACATCTCAGTGAAATCTTGCGTTCTTACCGTCTTTTTCCTGGGTGCTGGTGTTTACCACCGCCCCCCCATGAATAATTTCCCCCCTTTTTCCCTTGGATAATTCCAGGATTTGCATTAGACGAAAAATTGTAATTTCTACTCCTATGTTTAAGTCAGGGGCAATCATATTGCATTACCTATAGTAAAGACGTATAAGCATTTGATATATTAATATTTGTTCATTAATTTTTTCCCAGAGGCACTTCGTGTGGAAGGGGTGGTCAAATAAGCCTTGGAGGGGGATCAGTCAATTGGAAATCAAAATCCCAGTGCTCTTTTCTAAAAATTTGTCCTGCTTTTCAACGAAATGCTAGCAAATAAGTTGCTACTGACAACAACATCTAAAAGAAATTCTTATTCTAGTTTAATGACCCCTTGTGTTTCAGCAGTTGTTTTGAAATAATCTTCAGATAAGTAAAGAATTAGTACTAAGGTAGAGATGATGGGATGATGGAGTTAGAAATTGAAATATAATCCTCAGGGTCATAATCAGGACTTTCGTTTTGTTTTGTTTTTTTTTGGGGGGGGGGGGCTTTGGAACTGGCACAGTAACCTGAATCAGAATCTAAGTCTGAAGGAGAGGAGTTAGATTTGTAAGCAAACCCTGTTGAAGTCAATCTTAATGACTATGAAAGTGACTTAATGTTCTGCTCTTAGGATCCAGTGCTTAGTTAATCAAAGTATTACAAACCTCTCTTTTAATTGTATTTGGTACTTTTATAAATAAATAAAAATAACATGTATTGTATGTGATATGAGGAATGTGGCTGAATATAGCTATTTAAATATGCAAGGCTGTTAGGGTAACATTTCTTAGGTTTAAATGTAGAAAAAAATTACTAATAAGATTTTACTACAAATAAGGATAAATTTGATTTTTTTTTCTTTATTAATTCTTTTTTTTTTACAAAATGGATGTCCAAAATCAGCCACGGTTCAATTGCTGAGGTATTACCCAAGGCACAAGATTACCAAAGGGATGAACTAGACGATTAATTAAATTGATGAAACTCTAGATGAGAAGGTGTTATCTCTTTTAAGCCCAGGAAAATCAGAATCATTAAAAAATTTCATTAAAAGCTGCATGTGATGCTTAAAAATAGATTCTTAACATGTCTTGTAGCTACAGGGCAACTGTAAAACACCAATTTTACCCTGTATTTCCTAGGGAGTGCCTTATTTTACCAATTTTACCTTATTTTACCAATTTTACTAACTTTAATGAATTTTTATTTTACAGTAATCCTATAACACTACCCCCCCCCCTTCCAGAATTTTAAAGAAATTGTGTGACTACTCTACTAAAGGAAATACTATAAAATAAAAAGAGTAGTAGGTAGGCTAGCATTTGTTTCCTTATTGTCAGCCCACAAAAAGTAGGTCAATCTTAAATGGGGAGAGGGAAGATAATAAAAGGAACAGGTATGCAATGACAGAATTCCAAAAGCTTCCAAAAAATTTAGGGATAGTGGAGGCACTGGTATTTTCTTGAGAAGATCTGCCAACAAACTTCAATAGGCCATGAAAACTGCCAAGTAGCCTGTCTACCATGCTACCCCACTTTGCACGCCAGGTAAGGAAGAATTTAAGCAAGATTGAAACTTCTTGGAAAGATGTCAAGAGGAAGGCTTTGAATACATTGGGATGGAGGAGGAGCATAGGCAGCTCAATGTACTGGCCTCTAGCAGCATAGTGCTGTAGTGAATTGTTAGTAGTGGTGGTAGTTATTATGCCTTGAAATCCCATTAAGTATTATTAGAATTATCTTTTTAAAACCTAGAGTCATAGAATAGTAATATATGTATTTTCTTTACAGTCTTCTAAGCGCTGGAAATAAACAATCAGTTGAGATAAGAGCTTGAAGATGCCTTTCTTTGCATAATTTACTGTACCTAGAAAATTGTACTCCTGATTTTTCCTTGTTATTAATTAAAAAAAAAATTCCACAAAATAAGTTTTTCAAAAAAAAAATAAAGAACCCCATTAAGCCAAAAATGAACAAATATAGAATCAAATAATCTACCAAACATTCAACTTCCACAAATCAGTATCAATAAATAAATGAAATCCAAAATGAACAGATATTAAAATAAATAACAGAGTCAAACTCAAAACGAGCAGAATTAATATGAGTAGGGTTCAAAACCCCTATGCTTTCTAAAAGCTAGAATATAATTTTTACTTTACTGAACAATTTCTTTTAAATCTTTTCACTTTTTTACTTTAAGAAATCAAAAATTAATTAAGACTTTAAGGAATAAATATCAGCATGTGTATATTAAGCTGACAATGCACATTCATTTGGATTTTTTTTCAGTAAAATACAAATTTTTTAAAGGCCCATCTGAATTTAATACGAGACCCGTCTGAATTTAATTCGACCACCCATTCCATAAAAAACCTTATATGCCCCCAGGGCATAACTTAAAGCCCTTGCCCCTGGCCTCTGGGGGTTGTGCCAACCCTGGAAGCATTGTTATATGTTCTTTCGACTATTTTGAACAAAATTGCCATTGCATAATTTCAATCAAACGCATTTGGTGAAAAGAGGGGTAGTTAGGTGGGGGGGGGGGGGGTACTTGACCTTCATCACTGTTCACTCTTACAAGAGACCCGGAACTTCCAATTTCAACCAAATGAGCCACCTCTAAAGCTTATACAACCATCCCTCCCATAAGAACCTCAAATATCCCATAGGTATTACTTACAATCCTTGCCCTCAGGCTCTGGTGGTTTGTATCAACCTCAAAGGCCTTGTTATATAATATTTAGACTATTTTGAATAAATATCTCAAAATATCTATTGGATACATCTCAGGAAAACACGACGTGTTTGCGTGTGTGTGTGTGTGTGTATGGGGGGGCGGGGGGCGGTAGCAGCGCTTTGATCACTTGACTCCTAAAAAGGGCACTAGAACTTACGATTACCAAACCAATGAGTCCCCTTCAAAGCATGTACGGCCACCCTTTTTATAAGAACCTTATATGCCCCAAGGGCATTACTAACAACGTTCCCTCAGAGTTGTAGGAGGGGGGATTTCTCACAGACATAATTTCCAAAACCTTCAACTACAATGAACATAATTGTTATCTCCAAGTTTCGATTGGAGGTGTTAAGGTAAATGCTGAGCGTGGAGGAGGGGGGGGGGCTGTTTGATATTAAATCACTTTGACTTTTGAATAGGGCACTATAACTTCCAATTTCAAATCAAATAAGCCCCATCTGATGTTTATACGACTGTCCATTCAATAAAAACCTTATATGCCATCATAAAATTACTTACAACCTTATCCCCAGGGCGCTGGGGGGTTGTCTCATACCTAGAGACAAAATTATATGTTCCTTGAACTGTTTTGAAAAAAATCGCTATCTCATAATTTCAATCAAATTCGTTTTGTGAAAGGAGGGGTCGTAGGAGAAGGGAGGGGGCTAAATGCCGTCCATCACTTTTGTCGCTTAAACAGGAACTAGAACTTTCAATTTTCAACCAAATGAGCCACTTCTAAAGTTAAAAAATCATCCCTTCCATAAAAACCCTGGGCATAACTTACAACCCTTGCCCATAATCTCGGGCGTTTGTTTGAGCCCCAAAATCCTTGTTATATGATATTTTGACTATTTTGAATAGAATCGCCACCTCAAAATTTCTATTAGATGCATTTCGGGACAATAGGACGTGTGTGTGTGTGGGGGGGGGGGGGGGGTAGCCGCCCACCGATGAATTTGATTCTTAAAAAGAGCACTAGAGCGTCTGATTACCAATCCAATGAGCCCCCTCCAAAGTTTATATGACCACGCTTTCTATAAAACCTTATACACCTCCATGGCATAACTTACAATCCTTGTCCTGAGGGCTGGGGGGATTTGTTATCCTCAAAGACAGAATTTCCAGACCTTTCAAATACGCTGAACAAAATGGCTGTCTCAAAATTTTGATTGGAAGTGTTTGAGGAAATGATGGGTGTGTGTGTGTGTGGGGGGGGGGGGCGGGAGCATTTGCCCTCTGATCACATTCGACTAATAAAAAAGGAACTAGTCCTCTCAGTTACAATTTGAATGAGCCCTTTTTGAAGCTTCTACGACGAAACTTTCTACAAAAACCTTATATACTATAACTTATATAACTTACTACCCTTGTACTGAGGGCTATGGGGGGAAGGGGAGTTGTCATCCTCAGACATGGTTTCCAGACCTTTCATCTACGTTGAACAAAATGGCCATATCAAAATGTTGATCGGAAATGTTGGGGAAATGATGGGCGGGGGGGGGGGGTTGATTCTCCCTCCGATTACTTTTGACTATTAAACAGGGCAATATCCCTCTCAATTTCCAACCGAATGAGTATTTGAAGTTTTTACAACAACGCTTTCTATAAAAACATTATATGCCCCCAAGGCATAACTTACAACCTTATCCTTGAGGGTTGTGGGGGGATTGTCATACTCAAAGACGTATTTTCCGGACCCTTCAAGTACGTTCAACAAAATGGCTATATCAAAATGTTGATAGGATGTGTTTGGAAAAATGATAGGCGTGGTGGGACATTCGCCCTCTGATCGCTTTTTACTCTTAATAAGGGCACTAGCCCTGTCAATTCCCAATTAAATGAGCCCTTTTTGAAGTTTCTAAGACAACACTTTCAATAAAAAACCTTATATGTCCCCAGGGCATAACTTACAACTTTTGCCCTGGGGGCTGTGGGGGGTTTGTCATCCTCAGACATAATTTCCCGACCTTGCAACTACGCTGAACAAAATGGTTATCTCAAGCATTTAATTGGATGTGTTTTTGGGGGAATGGTGGGCGTGAGAAGGGGGAGGGGTCAGTTGCCCTCTGATCACTTTCGACTATTAAAAAGGGCACTAGCCCTTTCAATTTCCTATCGAATGAGCCCTGTTTGAAGTTTCAACTACAATACTTTCTATAAAAACCTTATATGACCCCAGGGCATAACTTACGAACCTTGCTCTGCGGGGTGGGGGGGGGGGTGTCATCCTCAAAGACCTAATATCCAGAACCTTCAACTACGTTGAACAAAATGGCTATCTCAAAATTTTGATTGGATGTGTTTGGGGAAATAGTGGGTGTGAGAGGGGGTTAGTTGCCCTCCAATCACATTTGACTACTAAAAAGAGCACTAGCCCTTTCAATTTCCAATCGAGTGAGCCCTTTTTGAAGTTTCTATGACAATGCTTTGTATAAAAACCTTATATGCCCCTAGGGCATAACTTACAACCCTTGCCCTAAGGGCTGTGGAGAGTGTCATTCTCAAAGATATAATTTTTGGACCTTTTAATTACGTTGAACAAAAGCGCTATTGCGCTGCCTGTGATTCATACAATATTCCCCTTCTCTTTTTATTCTTCTGAAAGACCTCTTGCTGAAATCTGGAAAATATCTGTTTTAAAATGCACTTTCTAAGCCTTCAAGCACCCCTACCCCACCCACTAGCAATACAGCATCTATTTTTGGCTGTTTTTTTCTCAGGTAGGCCTAGGTGGGGGAGGGACGTCCAAACCTTCCAAAAGTGCATCTTAAACACCTTTTTTCTATATTTCAGTGAATGGAAATGCACAAAAAGTAATCAGGTAAGATATGGTCACCAAAATATGGGCTAAGAATCACTCTTGATTTTGTTCTTCCTGATATCACGACATTTGCAGAATGTTCATTTAACCCGCTAAAGCAGCTTAAAAATACCTCCAAAATCGTACAGTAGAGGTTGAATGATCTTGAACACAGGCCTTTCGGTTCCAATGTCAAGGTGGGTATTGCCAATGTTTTAAGCAGTTTTGGGAGGAAATCAAGAAAGATCAGAATATAAGAAGTATTTACAGTGCTTATGTTATTTGTATCTTATCCAAGGATTAGCAAGGTTAGAGCTTTTCAATTTAGCCAGTTGAACTTATTATCTTATCTTTTTTAGCAGCATAGTAATAAATAAGCTCAAAAAGGGGACTATGACAGTAATATACTTAGATTCTGGACTTTTGGTAGTTTTTAGCCCCCCCCCCCCCAAAGAATATTTTTGACAAGTCGCTGTCTGATCAATATAATCCCTCTTGAAGTTATTGGCCATCTAATCATGGCTAACTACTTCATGGCTGTCCCTACAAGTCTGCCAGTAGCATTATACCCAGAAGGCCTAGCGAAAAATGTTGATGATATTCTGAGAAGTTAAAATATGGTTATTCATGACTGAGCCAGGTAAAGGGTAGTGTTTCAAAGACCTTTCCTCAAATGCCAAAAAATTTTTAGGTTTGTGTATCTGTACTAAACATTGTCTATTAAAGCTTTTTTTTCATATTTGAAAAAAAACCTTTTATCTCTGTGAAGAGTGAAAGAAACAAAAATAATTTTTTTTTTCAGAAAAAATGATTAGCCAACAAGAAGATTGTTTCCTTGGAGATGGCCAAGCCTTGTATGGAGTTGGCAGTGTTGGAAATTTAAATGAAAGCATAGATGGGTCATATAGACCAGTTTCAGGTATTGTTTATCTCTGATTTATCTGGTGTGCTGTTTTTTGTCTCTATTTTTTTTGTTTTCTGCTTTTGACCATGACTACAGGCAGTTCATACTGGGATTGCGAATATGGGATCGATTTTGTCACTTTAGGATCAGTGCATAAGAATGAAATTAACAACTAACGACATCTACCATTAACCAAAAAACTATGTTCTTTGTTCCTTTTTTTCTTTTTTTATTACTATTATTGTGTATTTTTGCTATGCTATTTATTTACTATATTTCTTTTTTTCTTACTCTTGATATACCCTGGGCTGATCATAAAAGACTCACTTTTTCCAAAAGGGTGCAATAGGTATATTTGTATACATGTTAAAAATTAGCCTATGTGCTGCAAACTGATCTACTGTTAATTATCTCACAATCACTAAAAATTAGTTTAAAATCAAAAGATTCTGCTTACTTACAGAAAATTTCTGGATATAAATGAACTTATACCTGTAATTAAAACTACAATGAATAAAAATTGGAGAAGTGGGATCGAGAATGGAGCTTTATAAGGCCAACGAAACCGTTAGGCGAAGCAAGACGAATATTCGGGGAGGAAAACTGTATAGAAGAAAGTCTCAAGAAAACATATTTAAATTTCTGAGTGAAAATGGAAACAAAACAAACCGGATAAAATTAAAAAGACAAAAACAAACAACATCAAAAGCAAAAAGAAAAATAAAATCCCAAATTGAAAGAATCTAAAAACCAAACAACGCGGAAAAATCAACAAGAGATAAAATTAATAGATTTAACAATTTTAAAAGCCGAAAAACCTAACTCCGAAAGCCAGCCACTCACCAATATCATATACAGTATTGACAAAGGCTATGCTCTCTGTTAACAAAATGAGAAACATATTTAAAACCACACAAGATTCATACTCCGCCTTCGCGCACGCGCGATACCGATGTACACATCACGAGAAATCTATGGAAAAACCTGTTTTTTTTGTCTGACCACTACCAACTAAACTGAGGTTGTAACATAAATTCGCAGAGTCAGTACACGCGGTATCAAATGTGTTTCATGTTTGGAAAAAGAAGACGCTACAGTCTAAAGTGACAAACATCCACGACTAACAAAAATCAATGCTCTCGTTCAATAATTTGAGTCGGAAAAGCGTCTGAAAAGTTGAAGAATCTTTCAGACGCTTAATCATCTACCTAGGGAGAAAACTGCGTCCTATTTTGTCTAATGCACTAGATCTTTTGGATCTGAGGGTTGGGGGAACGTGTCATTTTCAGGGTGTGAAAGTCACATAGGATGTATCTCAGGGGTGAATAGATTGTCAGCTTCTCGTTTAAGATAACCAAAACAAGAGTCACTTAATTTATAATCACCATATCTCTGTTTTGAGTAAAACCTGAATTTTTGAATTTATTTATCTCAAAAGCCTCTGCTTTGCCGGGCCACACCCTTGTTATCTGAAATCAAACTGGATATTAAAATCAAAATTCTAAGAAATGAAATAAAGCTTATTTTAAGTTTTTTCAGTTCGACTGAGTAACACTAGACTGTCCGTATCCTTTAATGTTTTTAATTGCTATTGGATTCATATGACTATTCTCGAAGTCCATACGTGTACGCATCATACGTACACGTATCAGTCTCCTCTTGCATTAGTTTTTCATTTTTTTTTTGTTCAAATTTTTAAGAAATACATAGAGTAAACTTTTAATTTAGTATTTATGTATCTAGAAACAACTTAATTAAGTATTTAGAGGTATTTGTCTGAAGTTGGGGGGGGGGGCAAATATTAAGCTCTGTACAAATGTTCTAAAGTTCTAAATATCAAGGGTTTTATGCATTTTAGTGTTGTCTTCTGAAGATTTTAGATCATTCTTAAAGGATTTTCTATACCACATTATTTATCTATTTATTATTACCACAACTGAAAGCTTTCGCTTGTTGTTTATAAATACAAATGAAAAAGCACCTGGAGTAACTAATACAGACAAACATAAATCAACACTTCCTGTTTCTGGACTAAATCTGGGATCCTCATACGTATGTATATGTATATTCGAAACCAAAAGGTCCGCACAGTCATGATCACAAAGAAGAAAAGAAAAAAAGAAAACAAATCACAAAAGTAATTGAATGAATCAATTAAACAATTAAACAAACCAATTAAAAAGACAAACAACATACAGCAACATTTAAAAGATAAACAATAAACAAATATCTGATAAACAATAAACAAATGTCTGAGAATGACAATAAACAATAAACAAACCAATTAAAAAGACAAACAACATACAGCAACAGTTAAAAGATAAACAATAAACAAATATCTGAGAATGACAATAAACAATAAACAAACCAATTAAAAAGACAAACAACATACAGCAACAGTTAAAAGATAAACAATAAACAAATATCTGATAAACAATAAACAAATGTCTGAGAATGACAATAAACAATAAACAAACCAATTAAAAAGACAAACAACATACAGCAACAGTTAAAAGATAAACAATAAACAAATATCTGATAAACAATAAACAAATGTCTGAGAATGACAATAAACAATAAACAAACCAATTAAAAAGACAAACAACATACAGCAACAGTTAAAAGATAAACAATAAACAAATATCTGATAAACAATAAACAAATGTCTGAGAATGACAATAAACAATAAACAAACCAATTAAAAAGACAAACAACATACAGCAACAGTTAAAAGAAAAAACACTAATAGAAGTATAATCATCAAAGAATACCCTCTCAGTGGGTCGTGCTCATTTGAACAGACCGTGCCACATCCCTAATTCTCACAAAACACCCATTCATCAACAGTTTGTGCAGTGACAGCTCTTCCCCCTCACCCTCTCTAGAGAATTATTTTATCAAATCCCTTAACCATCCTCAGACAACCCAGCTTTAAAATATTCCTCCTCACAATTAGTGGATTATTCCTCTTTATTTTCACTATTAGTGGTACAAATCACTAATATGTAACGAGCTATTAATTTGTGTAAAACTTTCAGAACACATAACTTCCTCAGTTAGATGGTTCAGGTGGTACAACGGATATGTTTGAATTATGGTTGTAAAAGATTCACTAGTTTTGACACACGAGCATTATTCTCTACAAAATGACACCTTTCATAGACCTTTCATCTCAGTTCATATCCAAGAGAAACAATAATTGTTTTGGGGGGGGGGGTGGCGGGGGGTACAAAAATGATTTTTTTTTTTTTTACAAAAGAAACTTTAAAAAACGCATCATAAATTTGTTTATATTCATTTTTGTTACGTTTGTACGAGTTGGACAATCTGTTCGGGGGGGGGGGGGAATCAAAACCTCTCTCCCCTTCCCTTTGGATACGGCCTTGTCTCAATTAGGGACGAATTTAAGTTTAGATTTAAGAAAAAGATTCATCCTAGAAGAGCTGAAGTTCTGAAAAAATTTGGTAAATAAACATATGTGTGGTACCAAATTTGACTGGGAAGATGAAGTTTCTTTTTAAAACAAAAGAGTATAAAAGATGATTTTTGTCATTTTGACTCATTTTTTTAGAAAATTCTATTGATAGTCCTAAAACTTATGTGTCATGAAAACAGGCCTGGATAGTGTCAAATACAGGTTTTGATAGAAAGATAGATTTATTCAACAGTAAATTTAAACAATAAAAGCAAATACGTCATCATGTACCCCCCCCACCCCCACACCCTGCAAGGCTATCTAGCCAGGAATACAGGCGAGAAAGAAAGAAGAAAAAAAGCTATTACAAAAATATTAGGCTTAAAATATTAAGCCTAATATTTTTTCTAAGCTTTCCTAATGTTTTTTTTTATTTTGTCATCTTGACTGGAATTTTAATGGCTCTAGCTCAATTTGATGTAAATTATTGATGACTTGAATTATTAGATCTTACTTCAAAGGGTATTAAAACTAAAGAAATGTCTATTTTTCGACATTTCTTGCCGAAAATTTTTTTGCTGATTTTTTTTAATCGGCAACATTTTGTTACATAATGTAACAAACACTATCGGCATTAGGTACACACTGTTAGGAACATTTGAAGGATAACAGGGGATTTTTGGGTCTAAGGGGAGAAGGATTAAAGAGAAGAAAAAAGTATATTCCTAGACCTAAATTTCCGAAGGAAATGCTTGTTTAATTAACCTTGGGGGGGGGGGAATTTTTGGTGAGGTTTTACAAGAAAAAAATTAAAAAACGCATCAAAAATTTGTTTATATCCATTTTTGTGACGTTTTACAAGTTGGACAAGCATTTTTTTTTTTGGGGGGGCGGTCAAACCCGTACCCCACCCCCCTGGATACGGCCTTGCTAGTAACATAGGGGAACACAAGTAAAAAATACAAAAAAAAAAAAATTACACACAAAAGGAAAAAGAAATCGCAGAGAAATCTCAATTATTTCATTGACGCCAAGCACTGGATTACACACGCGAAAAAAATAAAATCAATAATTAAGCAAATAATGTTTCACTTACCTTCTGCGGATCCCGAGTGAGTGGCAATGCTCACTATTGGAATCCCATTGATTCTAATAATAATATAATTCTTCCAAGCTTATAAATCAAGCACTATGATGTATTATATGATATGTTATATAATATATCGCCTCAGCTTATAAAATATTACTATATTGCTTCTTATATTGGTTAGTGATATTAGATAAGAGCATCTTTAGCTTTATTTATAATTGCTGTAATTTTTGTCTATGATATATTTTGTTGCTGTTTATGCTGCTTAGTAATCTCTCCCTTTTAGATTTCATATTTCTGCTTTTGCTTTTTTTATAAATCGAAAGATAGTTTAGTCTAAGAAATTGTTTGTTTAGAAGTGTTTGAAAAGTCTTTGAAATTTTTGACAGGCTTTGTTTACTTTCAAAGTTGATTTTGTTTGAGTATTTAGAAACGGTTTTGTGAAAATAAATTCGAAGCATAAAATGTAGCTATACACCAAGATTCCTTCTGTGAAGTAAACACTATAACAACAAGAGAGCAGTACCATTCTATTCTTGAACCAACACTGTTTCCACATATTTTTGCAAAAGTTTCTTTAGATATGGGTTAACAAACTCATCCCCCTTTCATCCCTTTAGAATTCTATTGTAGAGTTCTCGCTCAAGTATTGTTTCTATAGCATTTATAATTTCTTTTCCTCGCTTTGTTTTTAGTGGAATAGCTATAAGAATAACGACTAAAAGCGTTAAATGACAAATAAAATATCATAGGAATCGCAATTGCGCTGCCCAAGTAAAGAGCGATATGGCTTTAATGTGTTGTTGATCTATTTATTATTATTTATCCCGGAAAAAAGATATATAGAGGCAATATAGTTCTTTATTAAAGGGCCCCCAAATGGAAACCCTTTAATTTTTAATCACTGCAGTATTCATGTTATTATCAGCTGACGATTCATGATTGAACACAAAACCCACTGCAGCATTCACGTCAGGTTTTAGAGTTTTCAACATACTCTAGAGCTGTTTTCAAGGTGGGGGGGAGGGCTCTAAACCTCCTGGTTAGGATTTTAGGCCATACAAATCCGATCTCCTATCTTATAATTTTCAGTTGCCGGGATTTTGACCCTTTTTAAAGTACGTACCCCGCCACTACCCCCCCCCCCCCAAAAAAAAATGCAGTTTGTGGTGAAATTTTTCCATCCACACAAATCTATCATTTTCAGTCTGAAAAAGGTCACCAGAACTTTCAAATTTGAATTGAATGATCCCTCTCCTAAGTCTCTTCTACCATCCTTTCTACACTGAGTGTTCAGCTGAGAAAAAAAAAAAAACAAATACGAGCCACATCGCTCTACTAAAAGAGCAATAAAAGAAAGATAAAGGATTTATCATTGGATTTTGCAATCCCTACCGGTGGTGCTGATATCTGTTTCATGGCCTTTCAGCCGTGCAATAGGGGCTGGGGGCTAGCCTGTGGTTTCACACACCCTTCTTGCTTACCTTACCCAGATTGCTCCAGGTACCTATTTAAAAATGGGCTGAGTCAGGCTTTGATTACAGTCACGTCACTGATTTCCATTCAACCAAATTATCAGTGACTCCTGGACTCGAACCCCTGTCCTTACGGACAAAGGGTCTCAAGTCTAGCGCGCTAAATACCAGGCTAGTACGGCTTGATGAAGCATCTTTGAAAATTTATTTTATGCTGCCGATTCAGCTTACATTTATTTTGCCAGGGCTTTGACTTTGCTTGCCAAGGTATGCGATTCTGAAAAGGGCATGGATCTTGTAAGCTTGATTTATTTTTTTTCTTAATCTATAATTGCAATAGGGTCTTGACCTATGATAAATTGTATTGCTGTTTATATTTGCTTGTAGATGATTTTTTTTCTTGTAGATGAAAGCATCTTTGAAAATATATTTGCTGCTGTAGATTCAGCTAGTACTGGATTTTCCAGAGCTTCAACTTTGCTTGCCAAGGTGTGCGATTCTGATTATGGCATGGATTCAAGCACTAGGTATTTGATTATATTGATATTTAAATACTGTTGCTGAGAAAAAGCTCGGTTATACGAACTTACGTTCTGAGTGCCCCAAAAAAATATATGTGCAACTAAGGTCTAAATGACAATTAAAAGGTAAGATTGTCTATAAGGCTGTTATTAGAACTATTCTAGCTAAACAATTTTACTCGAGATGACGAAGCGATCTCGAATCTCGAGATTGCTTCTATAATTTCTTATATTTTACGTGTAATGTATATTTTTGAATCATTTTGCCGAATTCTCCTCTATCCTCAATCCACCAAAAGTATATTTTCTCTTGAATCATTAAAATTTGAACACAAAAATATCAAACAGTAAAAGGTGCGGTGATGTCACATTTATTGACGTATGATTTAGATGTGGGTTAGGCACGCGTCTAGAACGGGGACCCGAGCCTTTTCCTTCCCTTGAAAGCAAGGACTGACTCTACTGCTTTGCATGCTTGTTCTTTCCCTCTAGACCAGTGGTCCCCAACCGATTTTAGGCTATGCCCCACCTAGGCATTTCAAAATCATGTTGCACCCCTTTATATTTATGTTTTGTTATTCGACATTTTCGCTTATTCACTTAAAGGAAGCTTGAGCTGAATAAGAAAGGTGATAAGAGTGAGTGTGGTATCTATCGATGTCTTAGACTGGTCTCTGTAGGTAGAAAATTACTTAGTAATATGATACGTTTTAGCTGAGATATGCTGTAGACAAAGTGATAAGAGAAGAACATCGCGGTTTTTCAAAGGGTAGAGGATGTGTTGACCAATTTTTCACTCTTAGGTTAATAATTGAGAAGTGCCTGAATTATCAAACACCTTTCGTCCTCAGTTTTATAGACTATGAGAAAGCGTTCGATTCTATTGATAGAAGAGCTTTAGCAAAGGTCTTATCCTTGTATGGTATACCAGATAAATCCGCTGAAGTGATTGGTGCTATGTACGAGAATAACACTGCTGCGGTTAAGATGGGAAATGAGGTTAGTAGCTGGCTTTGTATTAAATCAGGAGTTAAGCAGGGTTGTGTTCTATCTCCCTTTATATGGATTATTTTGATAAACTTTGTCTTAAGGAGCACAGAAAAGGCAATGGGAGACCACGGACTCAAATGGGGAGTAAAAAATCTCCTGGACTTAGATTATGCTGATGATTTAAGCATCCTAGATGAAAGTGTGAACAAAATGAATGAACTTTTAGAGGTTTCGCGAGTTCAGGGTGCTAGAATAGGTTTGAAAATTAATGTTAAGAAGACTAAGTCACTAAGGCTAGGAATAAAAGAAGATGAATACGTGACGTTGGGTAATTAAAAGATTTATCAGGTGGGCAGCTTCACTTACCTTGGTAGTATTATTAGCAAAGATGGTGGGAGCAGTGAATATGTTAAAAGTAGAATAGCCAATGCTCATGGTGTTTTTTCAATGTGGAAAAAAGTTTGGAAGAATAGGAAGATAAGTCCGCAAACCAAGATTAGGATATTGGAAGCTACAATGATGCCAGTGGTCAAATATGGTTCTGAAGCATGGGCGCTCCGAATAACGGATGTAGATTTGCTAGATGTTTTCCAGAGAAATTGCCTACGGATTGTTTTGGGTACCCGGCTGGCTGACTGTATTTCAAACAGTAGGCTATACGAAAAATGCGGCTCTATCCTGCTTTTAATGACTATAATGAGAGAAAGGTGGAGATAGCTAGGGCACGTTCTGGAGATGAAGGATGACATATTGCCAAAGATAGTCCTTTTTGGCTAACCCTCAAGGGCTAACGGAAAGCAGGTTTTCCGCAGTCGGGGTGGCAGGATGTCATAAAGAAAGATTTAAGGGAAATGGGAACCTCCTCGTAGGGTGTAAAGAGGGAGGCTTTGAATAAAATGGGATGGAGGAGGAATTTGCGTAACTGTGTTGGCCTCAGGCGGCTTGGTGCTTCGATGAGTTGTTAGTAGTAGTAGTAGTATCAGTAGTTTCATGCCAAGGGCCCAAACGCAATTGAAAGTCGTGTTTGCACCAATAGCTGAACCCAAGTACAGAAAAAACAACGACCCATAATTTATCCCTGAAATCCCCATAATTGAAAACCCTTAAGTTTGTGTTTAAAATCACCCTCGTTGAATACCTTCCAAGTCACCTTCGCAATTTGAAAAAAAAACTTTTGAAAAAAACTACCAATTGAAATAAAATTAATTCAAATGCAATGTTGATTCTTTAACATAAAGGTTGTTTATTTTCATTCCATCTTTAGAATTAATAACGAAACGAATTTTTGAATTTTTCAAAAAAAGTGCTAGATACCCAGACGCGTGTTCCTTTTTTCTTTTTTCCCTAGCGCTATCCGGTCATTGGAACTTGGTAGGGATGCTGGAATGGGCAACCTTCTGAGGTTCTCGGAATTTGTATTTTATTTCCCGGCCCCATAATGGCGTGCATTAACGAGTGATTGATTTTGATGTTACATAGCATACTCCACCTGAAGCTTCCAAATAAAAGACGGTTGATTCAATTCCTGCTTACGAATATAATGATCGCTACTGTCACAATATTTTTAGAACATTTTTTCGGGAGAAATTTTGGGGCTGTAAAACTTTAGTTTCTTCACAATACCTCTCAATTTTTATTCCAATTCTTTCTGACTTTTATGTTTTCCTAGACTAGAGACTACAAACCTATTAGAATTAAAGCCCGACCATAGAAAAAACTATTTCTAATCTTAAAGCTAAGGCTCAAATTCAACGACCGTCCCTCCTTTCCATTCATACATTTTGAAACAAATTAATTTTAATATTTGATCAAATTTGGGGGGGGAAATCGACGCATTGCTAGTTAGGTAGAGACCAGAGATGGTCCAAATTGAACGGATCAGTTACTAATTTTGCCATGCTCTAAAAGATAAGAAAAAGAAACCTCCTGAAAGATATGCGTTTCCAGATGCTGCCAGTGACAAAAGTTAGTCGCAGTTGTGGCTCTATCGGTTCTTTGTCTTTGGTCCAAATTAGCTTAACTAGCCCAAATAGGTATTGTAATTTAGAAACTGCGAACGAAGCGAGAAGCAAATTTTTAGCTTCTATTCAACGCTAGTTAAAACTTATTCTTAAGACTTGGACTCAGTTCAGTGAAATAGGGTTTGATTTAGAAAGGGGCTGAGTTGAACAGCGGTTGATTTAAATCGGTTAATTAAAACAGCGTTGATTTTAACAGGGGTTAATTAATTTAGGGGCTCAGTTAAATGTTGTTGAGTTGCACGAGGGTTCAGTTAAATAGGATTGAATTGCACGTAGGCTCAGTTAAACAGGGGCTAAGTTGTACGAGGTTTCAGTTAAGTGGGGTTCAGTTGCATGAAGATTCAGTTACACGAGGGCTTAGTTACACAGGGGTTCAGTTGAACCTGGGGTCAGATGCACGAGGGTTCAGTTTGGCGTCATGACTTACTTATTTGACTTGTGTCTCGGACGTCCTCGTGGGTGGCGTTGGGGCCATCTCCTTTACATGCTGACGGATCAGCTCTCTGTAGGATATTCGGTCATCTGTCTGATTTAAAAGTTTAAGGAGATCGTTTCCGAACCTGTCTCACCACCTCTTCACTGGTGTGCTGGGGCGGTGACTGCCGTCTACTCTACCTTCGAAAATACCTTTTGGCAGTCTCGACTTCTCCATCCGGTGAACGTGGCCTAGATATCTAAGTTATTGTAGGGGTACTCTCTGGAGTTCTGCTCTCTGGAAAGCCGTTCTGGCTAAGTGGACGCGCGCTGGGCTGAGAATCCGTGAATTCGGGTTCGATCCCTGGTGTGGTCAGTTTCTTAATTTGGGACGCGGGTCAGTGGTGTGCCCTGTAAGCTTAGCCAGAGTCAACCCAGCTCTAAATGGGTACCTGGAGAAATCTGGGGAAGGTAAAACAGGAAGGGTTTGCGAAAGCATAGGTTGGCTAGCCCCCAGCCCCCCATTGCACTTCCTGGCTGAAGGGCCACGAAACGGAGATCAGCACCGCCGGTTTGGACCTTAAGGGTCTAGTGCCGCATCCTTTACCTCTTTTTTTTTACTCTCTGGAGTATTGTTGTTTTTCGCTTCAGCTATTCCCAAAGTTCTTGGTTAGAGACTGTCGAGGTTTGTTATACCGACTATATGGTGATTTCGTTTCGAATGCTGAAATTTTTCGCTTTTCCTCCAGTTTCAGAGTTCACGTCTCGCAGGCGTATAGGGCAACAGGAACGATCAAGGAGTCGAAGAGTTGTAGCTTTAGTTTATAGATGCTTATTCTTGAAGAGTGGGAGTAGCCTCTTGTAGCTTTCTCTTCCTCATACGTCTTCTTTTTATGTCGTCACTGCAACTATTGTCCTATTTTAGTTGGCTCCCTAGGTATACAAATTGGGTAATCGATTCAACTACTTCGCTTTTTACTGAACGGGAGTTGGAATGGGGTCTCTCGTTGTACGCATGACTTTCGTCTTCTTCGGATTCACATAATTTTTTATTTATTTATTTATTTATTAAGGCTCTTAAGTATAGTCGGCCGAAAGGTGCACGTCCTGCCCTTGACCCACCAAAATATTGCCATGCCCCACGTTCGGAATCAATGCTAGACCAAAATCAAGGCTAGACCAAATCACAATAAAGCTTAAGATGGTATGGATAAAAACTGAACTGTTTGATTAAGCTGGTGAGCCAAGGATCCGAGAGTTAGGGCAAATAAAACATTTTTAAAATACTAGTCAGCTGTCATTGGCGTGGTGGTATAGTAGGAAGATCAAAATACTTTAGACCTTAGATCTTGTTCTGCCTACAGAAGCGCCTAGAGCATCGACAAGGATTCTCCAGTTTTCGCGATAACTTGATGCCGCCAGTACATTTTCCGACTCGGGTTGCAGAGACGTGTTAGGAGATTGGAGATCTGACTGATATGTCTGGCGTAGTGTGTTTTGGGACGATGCATCCTTCTTAATCCTGCAGGTTGCACACTGGAAGGTGGCGTTGGAAGTTCTAAGGTCTCCAATCATTAAGCGATGGCCTAGATATTGCCATCGACGTTGATGGGTGACGTTGGCTGGTTGGTGAATTTTTGGATGTCTACAGCAGTGACCTGACCTGTACAGTATCTGTCCAGTATATATTTTTCAATATATAGTCGATTATTATTATGAGTAGCAACGGTGAAGTGACGCAGCCTTGCTTACCTCCTGAGAGGATCTTGAAGTGCCTTGTTAGGCCTTCAGTTTCATGGACACAAGTCTCAGTGTTCAGATACATGGATAAGATTATTCTGAAGGTCTTTGGTGGGATACCATAATGGGAAAGTATCTTCCATAGACTTTTTCTGGGGAGAGAGTCAAATGTTTTCTCAAAGTCAATGAATATCATGTAGCGCTTAGATTGTCATCGACAGGATTCTTCAGTGAGTTCACGGAGGCTCGATTTAAGGTCTGCGCAGGAGCGGTTATGTCTGAGGCTGTGCTGTTTGCCTCTGATTTGTTGTTTAGTTTCTATTGAATATGTTTAAGAATAATTTTAGAAAGTAGCTTCCTAGGTATAGAGAGTTGGCTTATTCCTTGCCAATCGTTACACACCCTTTATACATTACCCTTTTTGAAGAGTCGAATCCTCATGCTTCTTATCCAATCCAAAGGGGCCCTCTCCAAGAACCACACCGTTGCAAAGAGTGCAGCCCATTTGGACCTCAAAAAAGCTACTGAACATTTGATCATTTCAGCTGTGATTCTATCTTCACCTAGTGCTTTATTGTTCTTCAGTTTCTTGGAAGATTTCTTTGGCTGTAGGAGGGTTAGAACTAATATCTAACGAGAATAGTAGATAAATATAGTAGAAGGGGTTTAAAACTTTTTATCAGGGGAGGGGGGGCCATTTAGCGATTCGTAAAAGGTTTGGATGCTGTATCTAGATTTTATGGGCTCTCTTGCGATTTTTCTCAAGATTTATACAGCAGACCAACTGGCTAATTTTAAAAAGAATATGTGAAATCCAATCCTTTTTAAAAAGAAGAGTCCTTTTTGCTCGGCTGTATTAAAAAGTAAGTCAAATTAAGCTACTGGGATCATACCCCAAATGATAGAGAAATCTCTCTTTATGTGATTATGCTTTTTTTCTATATCCTTATAGTATCCTCCCACACCTGGCTAGGCCTGTGACTTAGAATAGAAATAAACTCTTTGAGCTGTATTCCCGTTAAGATTTATAAAACAGACCAACTGGCTAATACTGCCTTCTTTGAAAAGGGGTAATTTAAGCCTAGAAAAGGCGCTTTCTTATGCTAAAAATTTCCTAGAGTTCCTACTGATCAATCTTGGAAATAATTTTCTCTTTCCTTCCGTGTCAGTATTTGAATTATTTGTCCTCAAAAATTATTTGAAGGACCCTTCCCAAAGGAGAAATGGGAAAACATGTGCTTCAGAATTAAAATTTTTCACATTTCAGTGCGGAGCGGTATATATGATTCCTAAAATGGGGTACGTTTGTAGAAAATGAGTTTGTCATATCCCTTCATATTAGAGGTGCACGCTTAGCTTGTTAACTTGCACCTCACCAAAAACAAAGTACGATGAACGGTATCCTCAAGGATATATATGGAAAACTTTGGATTAAAAATGCACCTTTTGTATTTTAACTGGCAGGGTAGTATCAGTTGCCTTAAAAGAGCACATTCTTATCCACAATGTGTCTTAAGACTTCACATGTATCACTATAAGACTCCACAAGGAGTCTTATAGACCAATCGAAGAAAGTGAATCATCTCACTCCTCTATATCAGCAGGATAATGCTTATAATAGTAACCCTCTCCCCCATTCATAAAAATAGTTAAAGGGGCCCCTCCCTTCAGAGAGAAGCTGGAAAATTGTTGCCTACAAATGCACCTCATCGTGTTTTGAACCCCTCTCCCTCTGAAAAATCCTCTGGTGTCAATCCCCCAAAGATGCAGATCAATAATTCAGCCGTCAGAAAGGATTTAAATCATGATATATTTTTTAGAGAATTTATCTTTTAGAGGGTTTAATTTGTGTTTCAAGTTCATGTCTCTCGAAATTACGTATATAATGCACTAACCATCTAAGTTTTTTGCCGAAGTTTGTTTTCTGAGTGATTTTGAACCATGGCTTTCATAAAATCAAATAAAAAACTTGAGAAGGTTCAATGTTTTAGTTTTTTCCATAATGGAAATTTTACTCTTTTTAAAAGTAACCTAAGCGATAATTCCGTAACCTATGCAATGCTAAGTAACTGATTTATAGAATCTAACTAACTATAAAAAATTTTATAAGATTGATATAAGAAGTGCACAAAAAACTAAAACATAAAAAATATAAAACATTAATAAATCATAAAACAAAACTTTATTTTAAAGCAAGCATTTATGTATCCAAGCAGTATTTTATTTTAGAAAAAAGTAATATAGGCTATTTCTCTTGGAATCTTCTATTGTTATAGTTAGTTCTATTGTTATAGCAACAATAACAATCTTCTATTGTTATTGTTGTCGTAGTTACGATGAAGTTGAAATTGATTTTAAAGTAAAATAATTATCTACATTTAAAATTTAAATTTATAAATTTCATATTAAATATTATAAATTCAAAATAAAATAATTATTGCGTTGCTTGGCCCACAAAATTAATTTAAAGATGCAAACAAAATATTGTACGGAATCGATGGTTTGAATTTTTAACTTTAAAACTGTTCTTTTAAATAATCATTGATGTATCTAGGTAGTATTTCATTTTATCTAAAAAAGTATACGAGTCTTTTTTTCTTGGTGATTTATATATATATATATATATATATATATATATATATATATATATATATATATATATATATATATATATATATATATATATATATATATATATATATATATATATATATATATATATATATATATATATATATATATATATATATATATATATATATATATATATATATATATATATATATAAAAAAAAAAAAAAAAAAAAATATATATATATATATATATATATATATATATATATATATATATATATATATATATATATATATATATATATATATATATATATATATATATATATATATATATATATATATATATATATATATATATATATATATATATATATATATATATATATATATATATATATATATATATATATATATATATATATATATATATATATATATATATATATATATATATATATATATATATATATATATATATATATATATATATATATATATATATACAGAAAAAAATGGGTGTCAAAGAGGAGTTATATTTTAGACAATTTGGAAACTGTGATTTCATGTTGATAAAAAATTAGTTTTAGGGTACATTTCTCTGTTCATATATGTTCTATGTTCTTGTATATGCTTCTTGTAATGTATATGTTCTTGTATATATTGATGATCTTCACCATCTTTGGCAACTTTTTCAGTTCAAATCAGCGAGAGACACTAAAAAATCTATTAGATCCATACGGAAGTGACCCCTGCATTGACAAGAAAACATTCCAGGAAAAAGCAAGTCAATGGCTTACCATTACTGGAGCAAACGAATTGAAGTATGTAAATATTCCATTTGGAATGGATTTTCAGTTAATTTATTATATTTCATTTTTTAGTTCTTTTTTACGTTAGCACGCCAATCTGTTTTGTTATAAATATTTTGTAAAGCTTTCCAATTTTCTCTTTATTTTCATTGAATTTAGTTGTTTATTTCCTTGGTTTATTTTTCATATTAAAGTTTCCATTCTTCTTTTCGTAAATAACTTGTCTCTACAAATATCATATTTGTTTTAAATTGATAAGATTTTATTCCAGATTAATGACATTTTGGTTGTATTTGTCTCTAGACAGTTTCTTTGAACAACTGTTTTTGATTTTTGGCTACTATGGGCCATAATTTTGGTTACCATGGGCCGGTAGTTAACGTAGTAGGCTACTGTGGTAAAAAGACTCCTTTAAAAACAGAAGGTTTTACTTCAAACCAAATTTTGGTGACGATAGGGTAATCCTCCCTTATTATTTTTTTATGATCTTATGGCAGCGTAGTGGATTGATCTTTGCATGGCAATATTGGGTCCGGGTTTGATCTCAACAGTAGGAAGGCTGGGCAACAGGCTTGCTACCTGTACTTGTAAAAAAGACACGATAATTGCTATGTCAACCGTTGTCGACGCCCTTGCTCTAAGGATCTTTGTTTTTTTTTTGTGGTCCTTAACCCGCTCTTTACTAGGTTACAGCTACCTCTGCAACCATGATTTTTTAAAAAATTGTTTCTTCAATTAAAAATATTTTTCTATTAAACTTGTATAATAGTTAATATTCCCAAACTGACGTGAGTGGAAAAAAAAATCATTATACAATTTGTTTGAAAACGTGTTTTGTTGTAAAGTTTCAGTTAGTAGAACCATTATTCGCTCTTTACTGGGTTCTTTTCTCGGAAAGACGGAAGATGATTTGGGTTCCTGACTATTTGAATTGTTTTGGGTCGATTTGAATTAATTTTTAACAATTAATTGTACGAAAAATGGGGTTCAATCCCGCTTTCTATGGCCATAATGAGAGGAAGGTTGAGACGGCTAGAACACCTTTTGTTGATGAAGGATGATAGGTTGCTAACGATTGTCCTTGTTGGCCAACCATCAAAACCAACGAAAAGAAGATTGTCCCCGAATAGAGAGGGAGAATGTTGTAAGGCAAAGGGAAACTTCGTGGGAGGGCGTAAAGAGGGAGGCTTTGAGTAGATTTGGATGGAGGGGAGTGTGCGTATTTATGTTGGCTTTGAGCAGTTTGATGCTGCAGTGTTGTTAGACGTAGTAGTAATAGTAGTAGTATTACTGCTGCAACCATGATGGGAGACAGTAAACTTTCAGTGAAGGGTTTAATAGATTGTGATTTCTACAACGTGCTTTTCATTATCTTCTTCTTCTTTTTGTTGGATTATTTGGAGATGCTAATGCATAATATCTATGTAATCCCAGGCCCTGTAGCAACTTGGAGCAAACCCAAGGTCTCTTACTGCCAAGCAGAGATCAGTCCACTGGGCCACCATAGGGCTGGTGTACTTTTCAAGTTTCATAGCATTTTCAACTCTGGCAGGCGTGCAACAAAACTCTGAGCCACTAAACTGGGATTCAAACGCTCCAACTTTCTGACGATCCGACATTCAAGCGCCTTAAAAGAACCGAATTCACAAAAATGAAGAAAAAAATTAAATAAACATCTTAGCTATCTTTCTGAAAAAGAAACGTTTAGAAATCTGGAATGTACTATTCTGTAAAGGAATATTTTAAATGTAAAAAAGCCGATTTCGCTTTTGGCTGAGTGTTTTTCTTACGTTGCACGTACAACTGAGAGAGTAATTCAGATGGCGCTGCACTAAGTGAGGACAACTCCTTCATACGTTGCGTAATTTCTGTCTCTTTTTCGTGGTTTAATGTGATGTTTAAAGTTTTAATGTTGCTTTTTGCGTTAATTTGAAAGAATCTTGTTTTCGAAATTAGGTATTTTTCTATTTAATTCATTAATTAACTCCATTAATGAAACTTGTCGAAACTCTTAATATATTTGATAGTGCACCAAGAAAAGAATAGGCCATAAAATAAGGGCCCAGGATTTTTGAACTGATTTTAACTACATCAGTTTAGAATTACATGTTGCTGAATGATGTGAAATCAGTTTTCTCTATTAGCTCTAATATTTTCGACATATTTATTTATCAACAAATGTTTTTTGCTCAAAATTTTGAATTGCGAATGATACAAAAGTAAGGATCCCAGGTTACCTTATTATTTATCATAAAAACTTTAATGAATTTTATAAACTTTCTAAAATTTTTTAAAAAGGTCGTATATTATTTGTTATTAAATTTGACCAAGGAGACTTTCATTGAAAAATCCCGTTTTCCATTAAATACACATTTCTTCTTTTTTTTTTAGTTTGGTCACTTTTTGACATCAAAAAAAGTAACCCTCAGAGATATTGTCAAATTATTCAGTTTAATTATTATTTTTGTTAATTTAATATTAAAACTAAATTAAGTAAAGAAGTATATACAAATGTAAATATAAACAAATGCAAACAAAAATATATATTTCTTCTTTTTTTTTTTAGTCTGGTCACTTTTTGACATTAAAAAAAGTAATCATCAGAGATATTGTCAAACTATTCAGTTTAATTATTATTTTATTAATTTAATATTAAAACTAAATTGAGTAAAGAAGTATAAACAAATATACAAATATAAATATAAACAAATACAAACAAAAATATATATTTCTTCTTTTTGTTTTTAGTCTGGTCACTTTTTGACATTAAAAAAAGTAATCATCAGAGATATTGTCAAACTATTCAGTTTAATTATTATTTTGTTAATTTAGTATTAAAATTAAATTAAGTAAACAAATATAATTATATGTTGAATAGAACGATTAACTTCAGAAACACTATTAAAAATTATACAACTTCCCTTATGTACTATTTCTAGCTAAAAGATTACTGCCTCACAGATTGACAAAATAAACAAAACATAATGTGGCAGGAACAAAGATCCGGGGCATTTTAATGTCTATCGCTTTATTAAAATAAAAATGTAATAAAAATGAATCATATAAAAAAAGACTACACACAATGGAAAAAGCTGATATATTACCGACCAAGATGATGTAGGTACTTATTTTATATGAAATAGGAACAATAGTGAGGACAATTTTAAAGAAAAAAAAATGTAAAAACTTAACCAACCAGAATTGCTGTTTTTGTTTGGAATAGATTAACGACATCCTTTTTAATCGAAAAGGGAAAAATCACTATTGTTGATCAAAAATTATTTAAAGAACCAGCGATTTTGCATCTTTTCCTTGCGGCGTGCGGGATTGAACCAGGCCACCATTGATCGCGAAGCTTGGACTCTTCCCCCGTGCTACCGCAAGGTAACTGTTATTTGGTTTTCAAGTTAAGACATAAAGTTGAAGAAACAAAAGTGAACTGTAATCATTTCATCTTGTCCTCTTGGTTCGAAGATTTACTTACGTGCCTGGATAGTAAACAGGAAGAAAACGGGGTTAAATTTGTTTTTCTTATTTAGTGGTTTGGCCTCTCCAAAAGGAAATGCTATAAAATTCTAAAAATTACTTAAAACTTTCAAAACACTTTGCTTATAAAATACCAATAGCCAAAAAAAGATACCAAGTTAATGGCATTTTAAGTTTCCTTCAGGTGAATACACATAAAATACTGAATGACAAAATTTAAATGTCACAAGGGGCGGGGCATCGGGATTTAGGGTGGGGCACGGCCCGAAATCGGTTGGGAGTCACTCCTTTATAACCTTAATTTTGAAAAAATCCTGTGAATGACTTCACATTCATATGCATTTAAAGAGCAAAAAAGATACATGACAGTGTTGCAATAAAGTCATGCATTGCATAAAAGGTCTTTTCGATAAAATCTTTAAATACAATTATAATTAAATCTATAATCCAGGTCTTTCATTAATAATGACGTAAATAAATCCTTTACGTCATTAAGGGCATTAAAAGATCTTTTATTTTTCATATAAAATATGCCTAGAGTACGACCTGAAAAAAAAAACACAAGTTAATTTTCTTTTAAGGTTCTTTCAGGTGAATACATGTAAAGTGAAAAGGCGTCATAACATCCAACCGTCAGAACATCCAACGTCATAACATCCACAAAATCCGTCATAACATCGTCAAAAAAATCTGTCAGAACCACCAATCGTCGCAACATCCAAAATTTTAAAACTTTAGTTTTTTGGGGTTTAGGAGGGAAAAGGTGCCTAGTTTAGGTTACGTATTTAATATATGCTATGCTTTATCCCCACCCCCCTGATGTGCAAATATATAGCCGAAATTTGTTTCTAAACTGTTATATACTTATTACTATTATATAAACTTATAAATTTTGTTGGATGTTGTGACGGTTGGATGTTATGACCTTTGGTGCTTGTGTATGTTATGACCTTTGGTGGTTGTTCGAAATGGTAGCACCCCATGTAAAGTTATGAACAACAAAATTTAAATATTATATGGAGGGGGGCATAAGAATTTTTGAAATGTCTAGGTGGGGCGCATGGGCGTAGGGCGGGGGGTGGCAACTGCCCCCCCCCCCTAGACCTTCAAATTTACATTAGATATGGCTGTAAAAACAGATGGTTTGGAAAAAGCAGTTGATAAAACTACATCACACTATCGACTGCCCCCCCCCCCCTAGACAATATGCTGCCTAATGCGGCCTACGCCAATGGTGGGCGTGTCCCAAAATTGGTTGAAAACCATTGCTCTAGTCTCTAAGACGTTTTAGGGGACGGTGGACCCACTGTTATTGACGGCATTTTATGTTCGTTTTAAGTTTTGCTGTGTTATTTATTTTAGCTTTACTTCATTTTAAGTTTCGTATATTCATCCATATTAACATCTGTTGCTTTCAAATTTGATTTGATAGTTAGTTTTTTAGTTAGTAATACAGTAACTTCCGCTCGGTATAGTTCAATTATTCGTGATTTTATTTTTTGTTATTTTAGATAAGCTTAAAATATGTTTCCCAAAACATAGCTCTTGATTTTGTTCGAAGACTTTTTTTTGAAGCAATCTTCTAAATGAGTAAAAAAATCGAATTAGTTTTTTAAGCGACGAGGCTGGCTTTGAAATCTGAGTGCCTTAAAAAATGGTGCCTTTTTTGTATTTTTAATTATTTTTTTTTAGCTATAGTCAACGCCACACAAGTATCTCTGGCATTTCCGATGAAGAATTAGATGGTACGTTTATGCATTCTACACCAACGCCATCTCCCAGAAAGACAGGTTAGTGTCAATTTTCTTTGTTGCTTGCTTATTCTTTCTCTCCCTCATATTTTCGTAAAATGTTGTAAATAGAATGGGGATATGCCCGCTCTGAAAAATGAAAGCATTTCTTCCATTAAACTTGAAGCTGATGCCTTTTTTTTAGTTTTTTTTTTCCTAAATACATCAGATATAGGTAAGGCTCAGGGTGTTTTTTCACAGTTAAAAATTGTTTGGAAGAATAGGAATATAAGTCTACAGTGATAATAGTGGTCAAATATGGCTCTTAAGCGTGAGTGCTCAAGCAGAAGAAGATTTGCTAGATGTTTTCCAGAGAAACTTCCTATGCATTGTTTTGGGTACCCGGCTGATTGACCGTATTTCAAATAGTAGGCTGTACGAACAAAGTGGTTCAATCCCGCTTTCTTTGGCAACAGCAAGAGAAAGGTTTGGGCGATATTGACACGTTGTATCGCTAAGGGACTGATGATCACCAGTAATTGTCCATTCTGATCAACCGTCTAGAGGTAGGCAGAATACAGGACATCATCGTCTGAGCCAGAACAGTGTCATAAAGAAAGATTTAAGGAAAAAGGGAGATTCCTGGGAGAGTGTGAAGAAAGAGGCTTTGAATAGATTGGGATGGAGGAGGAGTGAGCGTAGCTGTTTTGGCCTCAGGCGGCTTGGTGCTGCGGCGAGTTGTTATTAGTAGTAGTAGTATGTCCGGGAATTGTTTTGGGAACCGACTTGAAACTCATTGGGGATATCCCTTGCAAGGGGATTTCAAGTTTTATGTCGGGGAGGGGGGGATAAACATATTTTCTCTCCGATTCATCTAAGCTTCTTTGTGTAATAAGCCCCTATGGGAGTTACGATCTGTTTACGGTTCAGTGACAAGATAAATCAAAATACAGTATGTGTTGCCAGTATATGAAAATAGTGATAACTGCCTCGATAATCTCGATAACCGCCTCGGAAATGAAGTTGAATCTTCTAGGAAGTATTGGGGGAGAGCACCTGGACCTAAACTGTGGCTTGGGAAGAGAATGGGAGTAAAATTATTTCTCTCCGATCCACCTAAATTTTATGCTGTAAGCCCCTATAGGACTCGGAATCTACTCTCAGTTAATTAGCGAGGTAAATCAATAGGCACTATGCGCTGTCAGGTAGTCAAAATTTTGTATCTGCAACATCTCGGACACACCATGTGGGATCTAATTTAAATTTTAAAGGATTATCGGGATGGGGGAGGGGGATTGGCAAGTAGAATTCAAATTGAGACTTGGGGAGGTGGACCAAACCTTTTTGTCTCTAACTCGCCTTAAAGTTGTAGCAAGCCTCTCTGAGACTAGAATCTATTCGCGATGAGGGGGTGATGTAAATCTAAAGACACCTTGGGTACCCATGCTATGAAAATAGCGTATATGCTATATCTCAGGAGGGGCTTAGAGGAGGGAATTAAAATTGTCCAGGGGTTGCTAAGGGCGAAGTTGACCATGAATTTTGACTTGGGGGAAGGAGTGGAGGTAAATCCAAAGACTGTTTGTATTCTGGTTATCAAAATAGCATATGTGAAATATCTTGAAAACAGGGCTAGGCGTATTCCCCTCGAAAAATCCTCCCCTGAGTATTCTCCTCGGAGAACCAGAAAATTCTCCCTGGAAAATTTTGCCCCCACGGTAAATCCCTCCCCCCGAGGAAAGTTCCGCCACATGTAAAATTGAGCAGCCAAAGAGACTGCATGACAAATAAAATAAAGAAGAAAGGAAGAAGTCTTGGAATATTCTACCTATATTCTAAAATATAGGCAGAAAGTATGGTGTAGAACATATTATAGTATTTCTTTTCACACCTTTATTTATTTTAATTATTTTGTGTGTTTTTGGGGGGTTGAGTTATCATAGCATGGTAAGATACTCTGAACTTCCTCGAAAACGGCGTTGTGGGTCGAGTTGAAACTTTCAGCGTTGGAAAGGGAGGGAAGGGGACTTAGAATGCATTATTTATGGGAGGGAATCAGGGGAGAGGGGACCAAAGGTTTTTTTCTTATACCTGAAGGTTGTTGCTCCATAAGTCGCTACGGTACTTACGATATATTCACATTGAGAAGTGAGGTAAATCAGAAGACACTACATGTACCCAGGTTATCAGATTGGCGTATCTGTAGCATCTCGAAAACTGCTTGGGGGATACGGTTAAGATTTTCAAGGAGTTTTGATGGGATTGGATCTTCTATTTTGGCTTTCAGAGGGTGGGGGGAAGGGGTTAAAATATGTTACCTACGATTTGCCTTATATCTTTTGCACTATAAGTCTCTATGGAAGTTAATTTTTTTTTGCGGGTTAATAGTAAATAGTAAATTGAAAGACACTACTTTCCCTGGTCATCAGGATGGTGTTTCTGTAATATTTCGAGAACCGCTTGGTGGGATGAGTTTAAAATTTTAGTTGATAGGTCAAGTCAACTTCAAATTTAATTTAGAGAGTAGGGTAAAGGGGCGGGAGAGAGCTAATTTGTTTTTTCCTCCAATCCTTCTAAATGTTTTGTGATATGATAACCTGTGGAACTTACAGTAAATGCATGGCGAAGTCGCCAGGTAAACCGAAATGCTCTACGCGAACCAAGTTTATCAAAATAGTGTATCTGAAATATCTCGTCAATGGATTGGGCGATTGAATTGAAACTTTTTGGGAGTCTTGGAGTCAAGTACTTGTATAACCCTCCACCTTATAAGTACTTGTATAACGCTCCATCAGAGGAGCTATCGAAGCTCGTTCCTGATAAAGCAAAACCCTTGCGTTCAACTCGCCGAAATACAGCTCGTCAGGACTACCTTGAGCAGTGTACTCCCCGCCAAGAATATCTGGAAACGAGTTTCGCCCGGCGATCGGTTGCCACATGGAATAGATTGCCGGCAGAGGTAATCCCGAAAAATCCTTCCCTTGACCCGTTCAAGAGAAGGTATAACAAATACCTCAGTGTTAGAAAATGAGGTAATTACCAGGACTAGCGGCAAATCATCATTTGTGATGGAGCCATGAAGCCTGTAATAAGAAAAAAAATAATAAAAAAGTATGTGTCAAGGGGAACTTTTTCCACAAAATAATACTTCAAAAACAGTTATATTTTCACTAAAAATGGCCCAAATTAAACCCCTTCTGCGGACAAAATGAATTTATACTTATATAGGCATTGTTTAAACTTATAGAGCATTGTTTAATAAGCTTTGAGCAAGCTAACACAACAAAATCAAATTGAGAATAAAATTGTAAAAAACATCAGTCAAACAAAGGGAAAGAATGAAAATCAAATGATGAGACTGTAAAAATGCTTGAGAAAACCAAATAAAGTGCCAGTATGTAGCACACAGAAAACTATTTCTTCATTTGAAAGTGATTGCCAATTTAAAGAGGGGTCCACATCCTGTTCCCCCTCCATCTGTAGGTGCCAAGCTGCATCTAATCTAACAAATATGTTCTCTCAAATCCTTCATTTCGTCGAATAGAAATAATAAGCATGTCAAAGAAGGTTAGCAAAGAAAATAAATAGAAAAATAAGTTCTATCACGGAAAAATATAGATGCTTAACTAACAAAAGCTTAACATTAAGAAAACGGAATGGATTACTTTTGATGTTAGTACGCACAATTAGCATGTCGGCCTATCATCATTCTGTTAACTAAATGATTGAATTGCATGTTGACCATACTTGATTACGTCCGACTGGTGAATATTTTCACTTTTCATTCACAAAGTAATTTAGATGTTGATTGTTAGATCACCACAGACGAATATGTGGTTTAAAAAAAAAATTAGCTTTTCTTCTGATTAGGCTACACATTCTGAATACTATCCACAGGGTGTTTTTTGGAAAAGTAAAAGTTCCTATTTAACCACTTAATAAGAGAGAAAACAAACTATTGTTCAATATTATGCCCTGAATAAATACAAATCCCTGGGGACTGGATTCCCTGCCCCTGGGTAAAAAGGGCTATAAATGTTATGAAAAGTTAATAATTAATATCCTAGGAACGATTGGAGTTATCGAGTTGAAACTTTCTGAGAAAACTAAGGGGGTGAATGTTGAATTCTGAATACTTTCCATGGGGTGTCTTTTGGAAAAATAAAAGTTCCTATTTAACCACTTAATAAGAGAGAAAACAAACTAGTGTTCAATATTATGCCCTGAATAAATACAAATCCCTGGGGGCTGGATTCCCAGCCCCTGGGTAAAAAGGGCTATAAATGTTATGAAAAGTTAATAATTAATATCCTAGGAACGATTGGAGTTATCGAGTTGAAACTTTCTGAGAAAACTAAGGGGGTGAATGTTGAATTCTGAATACTTTCCATGGGGTGTCTTTTGGAAAAATAAAAGTTCCTATTTAACCACTTAATAAGACAGAAAACAAACTATTGTTCAATATTATGCCCTGAATAAATACAAATCCCTGGGGACTGGATTCCCTGCCCCTGAATAAAAAGGGCTATAAATGTTATGAAAAGTTAATAATTAATATCCTAGGAACGATTGGAGTTATCGAGTTGAAACTTTCTGAGAAAACTAAGGGGGTGAATGTTGAATTCTGAATACTTTCCATGGGGTGTCTTTTGGAAAAATAAAAGTTCCTATTTAACCACTTAATAAGAGAGAAAACAAACTATTGTTCAATATTATGCCCTGAATAAATACAAATCCCTGGGGACTGGATTCCCTGCCCCTGGGTAAAAAGGGCTATAAATGTTATGAAAAGTTAATAATTAATATCCTAGGAACGATTGGAGTTATCGAGTTGAAACTTTCTGAGAAAACTAAGGGGGTGAATGTTGAATTCTGAATACTTTCCATGGGGTGTCTTTTGGAAAAATAAAAGTTCCTATTGAACCACTTAATAAGACAGAAAACAAACTATTGTTCAATATTATGCCCTGAATAAATACAAATCCCTGGGGTCTGGATTCCCTGACCCTGGGTAAAAAGGGCTATAAATGTTATGAAAAGTTAATAATTAATATCCTAGGAACGATTGGAGTTATCGAGTTGAAACTTTCTGAGAAAACTAAGGGGGTGAATGTTGAATTCTGAATACTTTCCATGGGGTGTCTTTTGGAAAAATAAAAGTTCCTATTTAACCACTTAATAAGAGAGAAAACAAACTAGTGTTCAATATTATGCCCTGAATAAATACAAATCCCTGGGGGCTGGATTCCCTGCCCCTGGGTAAAAAGGGCTATAAATGTTATGAAAAGTTAATAATTAATATCCTAGGAACGATTGGAGTTATCGAGTTGAAACTTTCTGAGAAAACTAAGGGGGTGAATGTTGAATTCTGAATACTTTCCATGGGGTGTCTTTTGGAAAAATAAAAGTTTCTATTTCACCACTTAATAAGCTAGTATTCAATTTTATGACCTGAATATATACAAATCCCTGGGTAAAAAAGGCTGTAAATGTTTAAAAGAGTTAATGATTAATATCCCAGGAAAGATTGGAGTTGAAACTATCTGAGAAAACAAAGGGGCTGAATGTTGAGTTCCGAATACTGTCCACGTTTTTTTTTTTTTTTTTTTTTTTTTTTTTTTTTTTTTTTTTTTAGTAAAAATTACTATTCAACCACTTAATAAGAGAAAAAACTAGTGTTCAATATTATGCCCTGAATAAATACAAATCCCTGGGGGCGGGATTCCTCGCCCCTGGGTAAAAAGGGCTATAAATGTTATGAAAAGTTAATAATTAATATCCTAAGAACGATTGGTGTTACCGAGCTGAAACAATCCGAGAAGGTTAAGGGGGTGAATGTTGAATTCTGAATACCGTCCAGTGGGTGTTTTTTGGGAAAGTAAAAGTTCCTATTTAACCATCTAATAGGTAAGAAACCAAACTAGTGTTCGATTTTATGCCCGGAGTAAACAAAATTTTATTTCAAAACTATGAAATAGCCTGAGAAATGAGTTTATCTGAAACCTATAACATAAATAATCACCATTCAGATTTTTGGGCCCCGGTGCGTAATTATTAGGACGCGTTCATGCTAGGTCCTTCCACAATTTCAGCAGTCGTACGATTTCCTCCATAGTTGCATGCGATCTTTGTATATCCATGTTTTCTCTGTTTTAACGAATATCCTCCCCCTACACATCGGAGCGAATTCGTGTCATTTCTAGTGAAGTCGTTAGCATTATTTACTTTGTTAATTAACTAATTAACTTAAAGCAATAAAAGAAAGTTTTTTTTCGAAAATGACCCTAAAATTTGAAAAATGTAGCCTCTCTAGTAAAAAAAAATCACGTTTTATTCCCCATGTTTTTACGATTTTTTTTTATATCTCATATGAAAGCATATTTTTGCCGTGCTAAGCGGTCGCGTCAAATCATGGAAATTAAGAGGGTGCGGCAATTTGGTTGTTTTTTTTCTATTTTTTCGATGAAAGACCAACAAAATTTTCTTTCAGTAAAAGAGGTATTTTTGAAATCTGGGGGGGGGGATAAATACCCCTCACTCACCCTAATTGACGTCACTGTGGCTAAAAACCTTCGATCGATGGGATGCACACCCTTTGCATAATAACATGTTTTCTTGAGTGTGAGATTAAAATTAAGCAACATATACTAGGGTGTATCCCATTTGAGCGCCATGGCGCGCAAATGGGAATTTCCTATTTGCGCGCCGTATTTTAATTAGTTCAGTTGTGTCCCATTTGAGCGCCAGATAATATTTTGCGTTTTCTCTTCATGTTGAAAATCGCTCTTCTCTTATCCAAGTCCGAAATTGAACTGAACTGAGCTAACAATCTTGCACCCTCTTATAACATTTACTTCGAGCGCCCATTAATCCTAATTTACGATGCAAGGTCAGGTGACCTAATTGCGTAAGCGATTGCACAACCGTTTACCCACAAAATGCAATAGGATTTAGTGTGGGAGCATATTTTTTTACCCTCTTATAACAAGTATTTAATGATGCCAGGAACAATATTTCTGGTTAGTATTAATAAGTCAGTTTGACAATGAAGAGCTCCAAGAATAAACAACTGCTAGAACACGACGGTTTCGTCTACAGATTCGATAAGCCGATTTCTGGAGGAAGAAAGAAGAGCTGGAGATGCATGAAGAAGGGATGTCTCGGGCGGTTACACACTGATTCCAGCGACGGCTCACCAGTTTCAGTTGGTACGCACGACCACAGCGCTGATCCTCTGCAGACCCAGCAGTACAAATTCCGGTCAGACCTTCGAAGCGAGTCAGCCCGTACTACTCGTCCGATTCCCGCTATCTACGACGGCCAGGTCGCAAGTGCTGCTGCCAGTGGGCTGAGTGCTTTGCCTCAGTTACCCTATAAGCACGTGAAGTCGTCCATGTACAGATCACGAAACAAGCTGATACCACCACTGCCCGCTGATACTATATCCGTACCGACGCCCTTGCCCCAGGCTTTCAGTGAGACGTCTGCAAACCAGAGATTCCTCCTCTTTCAGCTTCAAAATAACGCTGCGATTTGCTTTGCAACCGACGAGTCGTTAAGTCTGCTTGAACGAAGCCCGGAATGGTATATGGACGGCACCTTCGACTCAGCTCCTTCCCCATTCGGCCAGTTGTTCACCGTTCACGTTTTCTTCGGCGACAAGCAACTTCCCGCTGTCTTCGTGCTCATGGAGAGCAAGTCTGCGCAGCTTTACAACGACGTCTTCAGCGAGCTGATCCTACAGGCTGCGATGAAAGGAGTGACACTTCGCCCGACGACCGTCGTCTCTGATTTTGAGACCGGTCTGCTGACATCCGTGAAGCAAGTTTTTCCGGCCGCCAAGCACCGTGGGTGTTACTTCCACTTTTGCCAAGCAGTAATCAGAAACTTGGGGCGTCACTCAGTCCGTGAGCTGTACATGACCGATGCAGACTTCAACCTCTACGTTCGAAAGCTTCTGGCTCTGGCGTTCCTACCTCCAGCGATCGTCAGAATCAATTCTGGTCCAATCATTTCTCACATCGTTCGTACCTGGCCTTCGGCTCGTCCGTTTGTCACTTACTTCAGCCGTCAGTGGTTCGACCAATGTCCTCCTCATTTCTGGTCAGTCTACGGCATCCAGCGAAGGACAAACAACGACCTCGAATCATGGCACATGCGGTTTAACCGAAGAGTCGGTCGCTACCACCCGAACTTGTGGCAGTTTATCTCTTTCCTGAAGGAAGAACAAGCAGTCGTCGATTCTGCAAGGACACAGCTACGCCAGGGTCAGGTCATCCATCGGACGAACAAGAAGTATGCAAGGCTGAACGAACGACTCGAAAAGCTGTCGACGGAGTACAGGGCTGGAACTCGAACAGCAGACGAGCTTCTCTTGGGTGTCGCACATAACATTTCGCCGGATGTGTGATATTAGCAGTTTTTGTTTGTATTTTTACCAATATATTAATTTGAATTATCCGTTTTTGGCACGATTTTTGGGTGATTTCGTTCCATTTGTAAACGATCGTTGTGAAATAACTCTAAAAAAAGAGCCGAATATTTCGACTTGACCAGCAAGCCTTCTTCAGCGGCAATCAGTTCTTACCCTATGAACGTGCGTAAAATCTTCACTTATATTCTTCACAAGCTTAACAAACGTTTAGCTTCTTAACTCTCAGTACAGAGTTATTTCACAACCATTGACCCAATAAAATCCTCAGTTTTCTTCGTTGTCTTCGTGGCAATAAATATTTCTACAGGTCAATGTGGCAGCAAACCACGCTTCATCCACCGCAAAATCACAATTTTGGGTTTGGCGCTCAAATGGTACTCCGTGGCGCTCAAATGGGAACAAAATTCCGTGGCGCTCAAATGGAACAAAATTCCGTGGCGCTCAAATGAGAAAGCGCTCAAATGGGAACACCCCATATACTATGATTACAAATACTAAAAATAAAAGCCTTTCGCTTGACCTATGACAAACAAAATACTGTATTAAATCAAAGGGCTTGTTCCGGGGGGAGGAGGAGCTGATGGCTCCGGAGGGGAGGGACCTGAATATTTAAATTTTGTTTATTTAAAAATGTACGACTAATTGGCCTGAGAGCACAACTTTTTCATGTATTGAAGTCCGGTCCCCATAAAACTAAACCTGGCTTCCTCCCGTAGATATGGGTGAAAGGGCTACCCATGAGAAATTGGAAGATAGAATTGACTCCTCTCCCCCCAGGTATGTCCTTTGACCTGTCCCCATGAAGGATGTGCCTTATTAAATCAGATTTAAATCCTTAATCTCTCCCCTTTGGTCGGTTGAAACAAAGTATTAAAGAAAAGTTAACGGTTTTGATTAGTTGTGTTATTTTGAGTTGAATAGGTCATGTATGGTAACCTACTCCTCCTCTATCGATTAATGACGTCTGCATAATTTCAAGGTAATGTTTAATTGTTATTCGTTCAGAGTGGAATATTGGCTATCAAACTTTAAACTTTAATTACTTAAAACCTGGTTGTGATTTTCTATGGTCGTAAAAAGTAATTATTGTAATAATTTGCATCGTGCTAAAGTGTTTACTGGCTTATTGGTTTAGTGTCTAATTGGTTTTTGGCTACTAATTAACCTGATGTGATAAATTTGCCCCCGTTTTGCCATAATCTTGGTCGGTTGACTTTTGGTCAAGGTTTTTTTTTTTTTTAATAATAACAAAGAAATAGGATTACAACATTGTTGCCAGCGGGGTACAATTGTACTATTTTTGGTACAATTTGGAGGTCCTGGTACAATAAAAGTATTGGCAACGCTGGATTACAAGCTATACTTAAATCCAAACGTTCCCAGCTTTTATATAAGCTTGGTCAATGTGAATCACTCTTCAACAATCAAAGTCAACATAAAAGAAAATCCCAAAAAATTATTGAAAACTAGTCCTATCTATATCTTGTAATCAAGAAAAGGCACTAGAAAAAGAATTCCAGAAAATAATTTCTGAGACCACACTGGATAATCATGATAGAACATAAAATCGCAAAGAAAGGAATAAAACGAGGACAATTAACAGCCAGTGAAAAAATTGAAAAATTATGCCAATATTTCGGTCAAGACCTCCGCTTGACCGTCTTCAGTGCACTCGTCCAATTTTAGTTTGGTGTTTTTATTTTAAGGTTTTTTTTATATATTTTTATCAGTTTTCTTCTGCACTGAGGACAGTCAAGCGGAGGTCTTGACCGAAATATTTGCATAATTTTTCAAATTTTTTCACTGGCTGTTAATTATCCTCGTTTTCTTCCTTTCTTCGCGATTTTTTGTTTTATTCCAGAAAACCAAGCTTTGTACATTACTTTTGGTAGTAAATCTTTTTTTAATATTTTATTGTCTTTTCTTTTATAGGCAGAGGTTGAAAACATCAACCCTCATGGAGGATATAAAGAAAAAAGAGGCCCAAGTTATCTCATCTAAAAAAAGAGGCTAGAATAGCTTTGGGTGCTATTGCAGAATTTTTCTTCCTCAGCAAGAAACATCATAAAATACTAAAAACAACTTTTCAAAAAATCAAAAATACTGTTCCCGGACGCAGCCCCTGAGGGAGTGCCAAACTGATTCTTTTTGTACGCCTAAAAACGAACTATATTTTTAAATTGTATTGTGGTAATGATGGTAGAGGAGGCTAAAGGGTTTGAACCTCCCTCGAAATGTTTGTCTGACTCGTAAAAACGTAACAAAAAGTGAATATAAACCAATTTAGATGTTTTTTTTATAGTTTTTTAGACCCCCCCCCCGAAAAAATTCTTTTGTACCCTCCCCCCCCCCATAAACACAAATCCTGGATACGTCCCTGCCTGCAGGTGAAGCCAATTTTGTTGTTGCTAAATGTCTCTTTCAACAGCGAAAAGTTATGGACATTATCGTCATATACAATTATATACAAGCCTGGGGAGAGGGTTTTTCGCACTAATTAAAACTAGACTTTTTTCTATCTACTGTTAATCATTGTTCCTAAATAATAGTTTCTGAAAATCATTATTTTTTTATTTTCCTAAACACTTTTGTTTTAGCATAGTCAGATTTGTAAGAGTTTTACATTTTTGCAAATATTTCTCTAACATATCTACTTTCCCTTGTATCTAAAAGGAAGAAATAGTGAGCTTGTAAATATTTGACTAACATAAGGTTTCATTTAAACCTGTCAATTACTCATCGTCGATTACTAACTTGGATAGCAATTTATTGCATTTTTGATGCCGCGTGGCTTTTACTACTATAATTGAAGTAAAGTGGCATCTTTAGCCACCATTCTATAATTACCAAAATAGGTAATGCTCATTTCGAGGGCAAGATGTAATTGCTTTTGAATAGTGTTCACTCTTGGATCTGTCAAAAATTGAAAATTAATTTTGGATTTTGGCCTAGATTCCTGTACGATATTAATGACCACTGATACTCCCTTGTGGACTAGTGGCCTATTAATGGCTACTTGATTTATACATTCCCTTCAAGGCTTTTTAGCCTAAGTTTTAGAACTTTAAACAATCATATTTCAATAATTGAAGAGTCTTTTTGACATATATGAATGATAACATATTTATGAATGATAATTTTCTTTTCGACACCGTTTCTCTTTGATTAAAAAAATGTAGGTGCAGATACTCCCCCAACCCTTCACTCCTTACTCTGGGGGGTGGAATATTTGATAGTTTAATGGACGATATGGAGCGTTGATCGGCGACGTATTTCAGGATGCATATTATCGCCAAAAAGACCAAAATAATGGTCTTTTTTGTGTATATTGGCAAACTCCAAGATGGTATTTTGGCAAACGCCAAAAATTATATTTTGGAAAAACGCCAAACCCAAAGAATTCTCGTGAATTACATATATAAAGTTTGGTTTAAATGTTGTTCTATTTTACATTGAAAATACGTTGAAAATTGGTTGAAAATATACCATAGTTCTGGCTGTGTGAATGGATAGATCTGGGACTAATGTATCCAGTGGATGTATTTTTTTTAGTGTCTCTTTGTTTTTATTTCTGAGTGTCCTAGAAAAAGGGCAATTTTTCTATTTTTCAAGGTATGCTGATTTATCCCGTAAATTTAATTCTAACTTGTCTTTGAGAAAGCTTATTTTGACACAAATTCTTGCCCTGTAAGTCTTGACTAATGGTTAATACTGTTTCATCGTTTTGTCAGGTTTTCACATTCTCTCAGCTTCTCTTCTTCTCATCCTAGGTCATGCTGTCTACTGAAGTTGTGTGTTTAGTTTTTGTTTCTCATTAAAATGCATATGCCATTTCAGGGCGTCAATTCGGGAAGTGGGACAAATACTTCCTACTCCCTCGTAGAGTTTTTGCCCCTTTAGAATTTGAAAAATTCCGTTTTTGTATATTTGCTAAGAAATTGAAATAGATCCTTCACTCCTAAGGCCATATCCGGAGGTTTACCGGGCTAGCCCTCCCCCCCCCCCGAAATTTTTGTCCGACTCCTAAAAAAGTAGCAAAAATACGTTTACATTTCGATGCATTTTGTAAAGTTTTTTGTACCCCTTCCCCCGCCAAACAAAAGTCTTGGATATGACCTTGTTTACCCCCCCCCCCCTCCCACCTTCCTGTATTTTCACGAATTATTTTCCTTGTGCAAAATAGCTTTGGGAACTAATTATTTTCGTAAGTTTTTTGAAATGCTACCGGCTATTATATTTTTCTGCCATGCTGGAATGGTAACAATTCTCTTCTGCCTCCTTCCCCCTCCCCTGCCCAAACAGTATCTGAAGACAAACAAATTTAGAACCGATCGACCGAATATAATTCGTATTGTTTCTTTAATTTGATTAGTGATGGTGTATCTGGTCTGTATAGAATTGAAAAAAGAATTGATATAGTGCTAAATTGCGATTTGCTCCAAAGCCAATGAAAAGAAAAGTGTTTCTTGTAGTTTTGCCGTAAACCATCTTCAAAATCCTAGCTGATAACAGTGGCGGATTCAGGGGGCGACGCCCCCCCTAGTGTAGTCAAAAGTAGTGTAATTTACTTAATTAACTCAAGTTTGCGTTAATTAAACTTGCTCCTAACGCAAGTTTACCGGATCAACCTTTTTTGCGCCCCCCTAAAATTGTTTTTATTGGATCAACCTATTTTGCCCCCCCCCTCCTAAAAGAAATCCTGGATCCGCCCCTGGCTGATAAACTTCTTTATTCAAAAGCTATTTATTTAAAATGTATAAACAACCCCCACTTCCCCAAAAGTGGTATGCATCGCGCAGGGGCGGATCCAGGATTTTTTTTTTGGGGGGGGGGGGGGTAATAGGTTGATCTGATGAACTTGCGTTAGGGTCATGTTAATTAATTAACGTAAACTTGTGTTAATTAGGTAAATTACACTAATTTAGACTATGTTAGGGGGGCGCGTGCCCCTCCTGGATCTACTGGCATCGCAGGAGATCATAAATAATAATTACGAAAAAAAATACTAAGACAAGAAACTTAAAACCGTATAGAAAACTCGATTATTTAACGAATGCTTGATTATGCGTCATATACACTAGACTGGACATTTTTGAGTAGATAATTTAAAGTTTTTGATGACTCATGGAACAACCCAGGAGGCTTGTAGATTAATAAAGTATCTTATCAGTTAGTTTGGAAAAATAGAACATGTCCTCTTCCAATAACAAATGTTCACCTGATAAATAGATTTTCTGATGCTGGATATTTTTGGTTAGATAAACTCAAAATTCTTTGATGACTAATGGCATCACCCTCAGGGTTTTGTAGGGGAAAAACATGAACTTGGTAAAAAAAAAAAAAATGTTGAACATGTCCCGTTCCAATAATGATCGGTTGCACGATAAATATAGTATGATCTGTGGCTGGATATTAGAATCATTAATCTTGAGATTCCTTGATAACTCTTGAAATCAACCTCCACCCGGGTTTTTAAGATAATAAAATAAATAAAAAATGAATTTGGGACAAAAAAAAAAATGTTAAACGTGTCTCCTACCGACAATAATCGGTTCACCTGATAAATAGCATTATCTTAGGCTAAATATTTTAATTAGATATTTTTAAAATTCTTTGGTAACTCTTGGTTAATAAAATAATGTTTAATAAAATATTGTTTAATAAAGTTTAATAAATAACGTTTAATAAAATAATGGAAAACGTTTAATAAAATAATGGAAAACGTGGTTAATAAAATAATGGAAAACGTTGTTAATAAAATAATGGAAAACGTTTAATAAAATAATGTTTAATAAAATATTGTTTAATAAAGTTTAATAAATAACGTTTAATAAAATAATGGAAAACGTTTAATAAAATAATGGAAAACGTGGTTAATAAAATAATGGAAAACGTGGTTTATAAAATAATGGAAAACGTGGTTAATAAAATAATGGAAAACGTTTAATAAAATAATGTTTAATAAAATATTGTTTAATAATGTTTAATAAACAACGTTTAATAAAATAATGGAAAACGTGGTTAATAAAATAATGGAAAACGTTGTTAATAAAATAATGGAAAACGTTTAATAAAATAATGTTTAATAAAATATTGTTTAATAATGTTTAATAAACAACGTTTAATAAAATAATGGAAAACGTGGTTAATAAAATAATGGAAAACGTTGTTAATAAAATAATGGAAAACGTTTAATAAAATAATGTTTAATAAAATATTGTTTAATAATGTTTAATAAATAACGTTTAATAAAATAATGGAAAACGTTTAATAAAATAATGGAAAACGTGGTTAATAAAATAATGGAAAACGTGGTTTATAAAATAATGGAAAACGTGGTTAATAAAATAATGGAAAACGTTTAATAAAATAATGTTTAATAAAATATTGTTTAATAATGTTTAATAAACAACGTTTAATAAAATAATGGAAAACGTGGTTAATAAAATAATGGAAAACGTTGTTAATAAAATAATGGAAAACGTTTAATAAAATAATGTTTAATAAAATATTGTTTAATAATGTTTAATAAATAACGTTTAATAAAATAATGGAAAACGTGGTTAATAAAATAATGGAAAACGTTTAATAAAATAATGTTTAATAAAATATTGTTTAATAATGTTTAATAAATAACGTTTAATAAAATAATGGAAAACGTTTAATAAAATAATGTTTAATAAAATATTGTTTAATAATGTTTAATAAATAACGTTTAATAAAATAATGGAAAACGTGGTTAATAAAATAATAGAAAATGTTTATTATTTTAACAAAAAAAAATAAACATATGTTCTACCAGCAAAAAAGGTTCAACTCATAAGGTTCATCTGATGCTAAAGATTTTAATTAGAAATTTTAAGATTGTTTGATAACTCTTGAAATCCCCCTCTCCCTGCTGATTAGAAGAATAAAAAAAAATGGCGCATTAAATTGCACATGTCCCCTGCCAACAAAAAAAGATTCAACTAATAAATAGCATATCGCAGGCTGGAGAATTTAACCAGAATTTTTAAGATTCTTTGATGACTCATGGAATCACCCCCAGATCAATATCCAGAGTTCCAGCGTGCTTCAGTTTGTATTTCCATAATACGAAACTCCAGCGAGAGGCAGCATCTTGTATTTCAGTACAGGTTTTGTTAGTATGAGCGAAACATTTACACATGATGCGGAGTGAATGCAGTGGACCTTATTACGGTAATTTGATGTTGAAGCTCGTCTAACTAGAAATGAAAATAGTTGGGAAATTTTCTAGGGCCACTTGATGTTAAAACGTGAAAGCTAGGGATCTCGTACGATTCTTCTTCAGTCATAAGTTGTAAAAAAAATAATCGTGGGTGTTCTTTAATTTATTTTTTAAAGTAGTATCTCAATTAAAATGTACCGGTTATTTTAGTTTATGCATCTTTATGAAACCGTTTAGATAAATACTTAATATTAGGATGCTCATACTCCGAGCCGTTTCTAAGGGGGGGGGGATTAACCATTTCGATCCTATTTTTCACTTTGATTCAGATTTTTCGTTTATATTTGCGTCGGAAGTGGGACGCTGTAATTGATTTTGGTACTTCCGTATTAGCCAGTACACATTCGAGAAGTAAAGTTAGGTTAATCCTAATGCAAATACCAAAATATGATGAAAATATAATGCTTTAGTTTATATAATAATATAATTTGGGCTATATATTTGCATATTAGGGGGGGGGGGTAAAGTAACTTCACCTAACCCTATCCCCCCTAATGTGTGAATATATAGCCCAAATCATACAAGTCCAATGCATTCTGTCACCCGTCATTTGTCTTTGTGGCTACGAAACTGATTTTCTTAGATCTTACATTCAGCAAAGTTTTCGAGTGTGTACTGGCTATTAGGGATGTACCTTATTTTTTTCCCGGGCGCCACCACCCCTAGGAACGACTCTGCTCATGCCAACAACTTACGATTCAATTTATTGGTTATGGTCCATCCCAGAGTTGTCATATATGGAGGAGAGGGAACATGCGATATTTTTACCCAATCGACAAACAGAACTGTTGCACTAATCAGTATTATTTTACCGATTTTTCTTATAGTTTTACCGCAATAATAACGATTTCATGGTATTTTTTTCGAGTCGCTGATTAGTGAAATAGCTAAGAAATGACTCAGAATTGCATCTGAATTTAGAATCAGAATTACATCCTGAATCCGAAAATAAGTTTCATTTCCGTTCCAAATTTACTTTACCCCCCCCCCCTCCTAATGACAAAAAATATACTTTGGGAATTGTGTATATGCAATGAATTTCCGGATCTTTCGTATTATGTCGACCACACTCAAGAAGTGAAGTTAGGTTAATCATAATGAAATATACAAAAAAAAAATGAAAATATAATACTTATAGTAACAAAAATATGGAAACTACAGCAGATAACTATGGAAAGCAGGCCGTCCTGAAGGCATTGTATTAAACTCCTAACCTAACCAATTCTATACATTAAATATTTTATTAAAATATACCTGGATTGTAGTTTGTCTCACTAAGGCTAAGCTAATTATCTTCGAGTGGACACAGAAACAGGTTTTACAACAGATCAAGAACAACAGTGTGGTTGATATAATACGTAAAGTACCGAATTTTCCATAGTTTTGATAAACCGTTAAATCAATTTGAAGAAAAAAAAGAGACGAATGGAAATTCAGTGCATACGTATATACAATTCAAGGTATATTTTTGACCATTCGGGGTAGCGGGTAAGGGTAAAGTAAATTTGTGACGGAAATGAAATTTTTATTTGGATTCATGATGAAATTCTGATTCTAAAGGTATGTATATTTCTTAACTAACTCAATAATCAGTGAATATAAAAAAATACGATTTCACTGCTATCTTACCGATTGTTACTGAACTTTCGATCCAGTCTGTAAAGCAGTCACTAAGAAAGCTTAGTCAGTCAGTAAAATCAACTTTCTCTACGAAACAATATAGCAAGTGCATATAGCAGTATAAGGCAAGGTATTTGTGTCTCTAGTACCCACTGCATAGAACTATCAGGTTCTCGTGTGTAGTGTGACTTCGATGCTAATGAAACTAATGAAGTTTGTGTACATTTGTATCCTTCTAGCCCAGGAATTCATGTTTTTAGTTTTTTGGCCTTTATCACGGCCCAACCCAATATATTGTTTTACTTTTTATTTCTGCATCGGCCCACCCAGCCCAAGGACTTACTAATATAATTGTCGATCTGATCGAAAAGAATCTTTTTTGCCCCTTTTCGGGTTTAATTTTTGGGGAGCCGATGCCCAAGATAATTTTTTGACATTAAGCTTGGTCTTGCGCAAAATGTGTTTTTGTTCTTTTCCGTGCTTCCTAATACTCCTTCCCCCCGAAAGTATGTTCCTCTTGGCCCAGGTAATTTGCTAGCGTACCCCTTTCGATTCAAATGGTAAATAACATTATGTGATGCTTGGCATTTTTAATTAGACATTAGATTCTTTGGTGACAACATCAAAGGGTTTGTCAAATATCCAAAGACTGAATGTGACAAAATTTACTGTAAGGTCAAATTTGTAAGGTGCTGTAAGGCAACATTTGGATATTGGGTGCAAAAACACTCCCCCCTGTGTAATTTCTTGCCCGAGTCCGTTCCGGGACAATCTTATCATCCATAGTTACTTAAATTTCTTATATGATTTCACTGCTACTTTGTGTTTTTTAATGACCCCCCTCCCCAGAGTAAATTCCTGCGCTTGCGCTTGGGGCTTGTCATTTTGATTATCCAGACACTTATAGACAAATATTACAAATTCGGTAAAGTTCTAGTTCACAGGCTTCTTACTAACCTGGAAAGTAGCTGAGTTAGGTGAATGAAACTTTTCGAAGTGAATTCTGGGCCTAGAATATACCCTGTGAGTCTGTTATCAAGCTATTATTTCTACCCTTTTCTTTGTTTCTAGGACATATAAGATTGTATAGTTGACAGTTAAATAAGCCTACCTATCTAAATTATGACAAAAATATTTTTTATCTTAACTCTGGGTTTTCAGTCTCTTTGTCATTGGCTCTAGTTTTTGAAAATGCAGTTTCTGTGATTTTAATGTATATCGAGGCTTTTCCCCCGAAATTTAAGAAACAAATTTTCAAATCTTTAAATCTTATAAATCAGGATTGAGCAAAGATATGACGCTAGAAATATTGTTTTTGTGCCTCATTTGAGGAGTGCAAAAATTTTCCAACGTTCACTTTTATCACACAAAGATAGTAAAAGGTCATTAAAGGTCAGTTCCCTTTGTAGGGGGAAGGGGTTGAGATAGGTACTTTGGAGTAACTTCCCAGGGAGTCAGTGAGGTTCCGGACTTATTCCTAAGAATTTCATTCATTTTCCTCATCTGCTTTCTAAGATAGACAAAAGCTCCTCATTCCAAGTTTTGCCCAAAATTCACGGGTTTTATATAATGCTTTATTACAGATTTATTGGAAAGTCAGAAATTTGGGGCTGGCACTTGAAGCCAGAGCAAGCGTTAGGAACTGGCTCTGGGCCAGCTTCACAACACTGGCACTGAAGCTTTAAAACCTTCTTTATTCCCTGACTGTAGAAACTCCCTCCAAAATATAAAATTGGTAGATCGCACTCAGTATAGGTGCCGTTATGGGGACACACTCACACTTGAACACAAGCCAACAGGCATGTGCTCACACTTTTTTGGGGGCACTGGATTTCATGGAGAAAGTAATTCGTTAAAATAGCAAAAACCAGACGAATCATATAGAAAAAAAAATGCGAAATATAGATGAAATAGTCAAAATTTTTGGAATATTTGGAGGGAGAAGTGGGACTTGGGCCTTTTGACCGTCCTTACTGTGTGGAGGGGCGTCCTGAGATTCATTTTATTGAGGGGAGGGGGTGATCTTCGTAAATTTTACCGAATCGCTACCTGATTTACGCCGAGTTTTCTGCAGAAATCAAGAATTTCGCTAAATTACGGCCGATTTTGCAAAATTTCTGCCGAAATTTTTGCCTTCGGCGAAAATTTTACCGAATTCCAAAAAATTTGGGGTGGGGGCACGGCCCTCCCCACCGCCCCTCCTCGGGATTCCCCTTCCTGTGTGCATGAAGTATGTAATGAAAATATTTGTACAAATTTCTTTATTGTTAAAGTTTGTCTTATTATTTCAAATAGCTAAAACTGAATATTTTCAGCTGTAAATATTCATTTTCAGAATTTTCTTCTGAAAATGGTAAATCCCCATATATAATTAGGTAATTCCAACAAATTGATTTCTTATAAAGGACCCTACAGATTTTAAAAGATTCATTGAATGAATAAACTCATGGGGCAAAGGAGGGGGGGGGGTCTACATGTCGGTCAATGCAACAGATACAGCATACATGGACTCATGGGAGTATATAGCATAAAGAGTTAGATCCACGAAGGAGATATACTGACCTAGAGAATCTTTATAAAGATCCTCTAGGCCAGTACATCTCCTATGGGCCACCTGCCTATAGGCAAGTGGATAGATGTCATAGTTGTCTTTTGAAGCACCATATAACTCCGTAATTAAACTTATCTTTTGAACACCGTATTTACACCACACAATACCTTATTTTGCCAGTGTAACAGCATGAAGCATCAGTTGAAATGATTGTATATACAAGCTACAGTTTGCTAATCATAGCTTGGTTTAAGGCGAAAGGGTTTGTAAAACCGCACTAAATATCTGAAATCCATATATTTGAACTTGATCTCTGCCAGGCTCCTTCTGTGGTTTTACGGTCTAAGGAATCCCTGAAACCAGTTTTTAACCGGATCACAATAATATATCTTTATCTTATTATTACAATCATTATTCATTATTAGTATACTGCGAAAGGAAGGATTGTCATCTTAATTATCTTAATTAAGATATCTTAATTATGTTCTCGTGTTTTCAGTTTCCGAGAGATAAAAAAAAAACATACTTCGGGTGGATTTGAGACCGGTGGTGTTAATTCACGGATATATAGAGAAGAGGACAAATGTATATATATATATATATATATATATATATATATATATATATATATATATATATATATATATATATATATATATATATATATATATATATATATATATATATATATATATATATATATATATATATATATATATATATATATATATATATATATATACATTGTTAGCTTTTTTTTTACTGATTTTTCACCCACGTATTTTATGTTTGACGCCTGCTATTACCAATGTCTTAACTGCTTATGGATATCTTTTTCGTTGAATACTGAATTCCCGATCGTTCTTAATTTATTAAAATAAATGTATCCGTTTAAGTTTCCACTTAGCCAATTTAAACTATCAGAATTGACTTTCACTGTCCTTGGTACTTTAAGACTAGAGCTTGATGATAACCCCTCGGGATCCTAAAACAAAAGAATTGTGGACCTTTTTTTCTAACCAGTTCAACCTCGTTCTTGGTCTTGCTCGCATTTTTAGTCATATTCTACCCTAATTATTTTTTTCATTGATCGACTTCAGTTCCTTGTTAATTTTTTTGCTTTAAATCAGAGGCTGTATGGCAGAGGCGGAATGATAATAATAATAATATATTGAAAACCCGTCGTATACAATAAATGTACAATGACAGAGTATACAAAAATACGAAAAGAGGAAACAAAAAGAAAACATACTAAAAAATCTTAAAAAGTATACAAAATAGTACGAAAAGAGGAAATAGAAAGATAACATACTCAAAAATTACAACAGAAACAACAAGTTCTTCGAAAATAGTAACAAGGACAACAACTTCTGAAAGGAGAAAAAAAGAGGGAAACAAAAGGGAAAATTAAACAAGCAAACTTGCCCACTCGTGCTTTAGAATTGCTGGTTTTGTTTTTTGCCGGCTAATAAGTGTCTCAACACCTAGATTTGGGTCCGCTAGGTTGTAGCGCCGAATCAGAAAACTATATTTTGAATTTGCTATGGGGAAGGGGGCAACAATCCCCAAGACCTTAGTTCCCCCCCAGCTGAAATTTAGCGTCTTAAAAAGTCTTGTCAGAAATAAGATAGACCTACATAATTCAAGTTTCCACAGAAACAGATCGATTTTCTTTAGCATACCTTTGCCTCTAAGGTACTATATGGCTCATTTTCATTTTTCACTTCACTTGGCAAAATCGGCCACCCCCCCCCCCCCCCCAGGATTTTGACGAAATTACGCCACGGTTGTACGGGACCTAAATCGAACTTAGAGATACTTCTGTCCTCTTTATGCATTGTTCCAGGCTATGTCCGTGAATCCAACAAAGAAAATATTTTAGCGTATTATAATAAAAAAAGGGTCCCAGTCGGCGTTTAGTCACCCCGGTTCCTGTCACCTAAGGCTATGTCATCGCTAAATATGCACCGAATTGGTCAGTAATATGTCCCACCCTCGTAGGGAGACATGGGTAGATTGCCACTGTTTTTGTGAACTCTGGTTATAACGGATAATGAGGCCCTTGTAAATGTGCGATCAATTTACATAATCAATTACCTTATAACGTGATACTTCTGGTAGCGCGTGCTCTAAAGCCAATTCGATATCAACGACTACGAAAAACAACCTGTTATACTATTTTTATTCTTTTTTTTGTCCATCATCTTTTTCCGGTTTGATGAACGCGCGAATGATCAAATTACCGTGGGTATAATTATTTTGCTTGACAGGACACTACCCTCTGGGTACCCACCTTGCTTTGGTGAATTCCTCTCAACTGACTCAGGTAGTTTGTTGGTTGATTTGTACTGGCTGCTGTTACTGAAATACATTTTCTGACGGAATTTGATTCTTTTTAAGGAGTGATGATGCTGCCCTTTCTTTCGGGTTTATTTTCAGGTTGGTTTTTTTCCCAGTAGCCTATTTATCTGACTAATAACTATTTGATTGTAATTCATTGTTGTTGTTTTTTTAGCCAACCCCTGTTTTTATCTAGCATTGATGACCTTAAACAAATGTTATAAAAGTGAAACTTTGCAAAATAGATCTTCTGCTCAAATAAGGCACAAGGAAAGTGTGTTTGAGCCTCATGCTTTTGCTCAATCTAGATTTATAAAGCTATAGATCTGTAAATCTAGCCTATTTCTTAAATTTGAGAAAAAAAAACTTTTATGTTTTAAAATTCTATTGAAATAGCAGGAACTGTATTTTCAAAAACTAAAGTCAATAAAAGAGGTTTAAAGCTGAAAAGGTAAATTTCTAGTGGGTCATATAATTTAGCTAAGATGTAAGTGGAAACCTGTTTTGATGCCTTTTTTCATGCTCTTTCATAATTCAGTAATTGCTTCTGGGGCTAATTGCATCTTGAGCCCTTACAGGGGCCCCAAAGGTATTTCATTCTTTTAACCACACAAAGAAATTATCAACACTGGTCAAGTTGTTGAACAATGGCTAAAAACATATCACTTGTTTATAAATAAGTTTTTATAGAGTAATATATTCTAAAAACATTTATTTATAACAATTCAAACTTCATTTATTAGGCAACTCAAATATAAACCGTTTTCCTACCGTTTCAAGTTTTCAAATTCCGTCAACAAAAATAGCGCTGAATTTTGTGATTCAAAACATTGCCGTCGACAATTCAGGGTATATATTTGCACATTAGGGGGATGGGGGGGGGGGGTAGAGTTCATGGTAAATTTGTAGTGGGTCATATACTTTAGCTAAGATGAAAGTAAAAACATCATTTGATGCTTTTTTATGCTCTTTCATAATTCATATGAAATACCATCTTTGCCCCTTTAAGGGCTCAAGATGCGATTAGCCCCAGAAGCGATTATTGAATTATTAAAGAGCATAAAAAAGGTATCAAATGTAAGTATTCACTTTCATCTCAGCTAAATTATATGACTCACTAGAAATTTACCTCTGAAAATTAAGGTGTAATAATATTTTATGTCTGAATTCAGGTAGGTAATAGACTTGTCACATATGCAATCTTCTAAGCCCTAGAAATAACAAAAGGATAGGCATAGTACCTTGGATGGCATATTTTTGCCCCTTTTTTCATTCCTGAAAGTTTCATTTATCTAACTCAGCTTCTTTTCAAGATAGCAAGAAGCCCCTCAGCTAGAATTTTACCGCCAAATCTTGCATTTCGGATTTACCGCCAAATCTTGCATTGTGAACACTCAGGTTAATTAAATAACAGGAAGAAAGCAATACAATGACCTTAATTTAGTTATCTGACAGTAGGTAATTTACAAAATGCCCTGGCAAGATATACTTTTCGTTTCAATAGGTTACTTTTTTTTATGTGTTGTTTCTGATGCCATTAGGCTACTATTGATTTTGTCGTTCTCTCAAATAATAACATGGGATGCTGGGTTTTAAAGATTTTCCTAGTTTCACCTAAAGAGTATGGGTAATTTATAAGAGTGGAAACTGGCGTTATTGTCTACAAAAAAACTACCCATTCCATCTAGCGTTTGGCCACATTTTACATTTTTTCAGTGTAATAATAAGAATAATTTTTTTAGTGTAATTGGTAAAATTAGGACAGTAATAACTGTCTAATTTCAGTTCTTGACAGAAAAAAAACGATTGCAAAGCTTAAAAAATGGCAAGTGTCGCCAGACGCTAGATGGTGTTGATGTTTTTTTTGTCGGTACCTCACTAGTTTCTACTCTTACAATTTACCTAACCTATACTCTTTGGCTCCACCTGTGAGAAAACAAAGAACATGAATTAGAGACAATAGGAGGATTGACAGAAACCTCAACTTTATCCATAGTCATATCTGCATAAAAATTGATTTAGGGGTCCCGAAAAGGCTTAACTTGTACCTTAGCTGGCTCCTCTCAAAAAGTTTGGTTGAGACTTTGCAACCCTGATTACAAGAATTTGGGGGAAACCTTCTCCAAGAAGGGTTAAATATGGTCTCCACCCTTAATAGTGCGATGAGGGAATCAACCCTTACTTTCCACTAAATATTTTTGAAATCCAGCAATTCGTTCTGGTAGATCTCTCAAAAGTAATACAAAAGTTCTTACTTCTAAAAAAGTTTGAATCATATCTGGCTACGTGTTCCGATAGATGCAGTGGCGTAAATTGAGGGGGGGGGAGGGCGTGGCATTTGTTCCCCTCCACAAAATTCCCACCCCCTAGGTTTTGAAAAACACTTTTTTCTCGTATTTTCATTGAAAAATGGCCTTTTTTGTACTTTAATTGACAAATTAGAATCCAACAAGATTGCACCCTTAGATTTGAAAAATATATTTTTTAACCCCAGACATCCCCCTTAATTGACGCCACTGTATAAGGGGAAATAAAACCTGACTCCCCTTAAACGTTGGGTCAGGTGTAGGCCCCCCAAGAAAGTAAAATTTGACCAATAGACCTACTCTTAAATTCCCCAATTTGCCTGAGACCCAAAACCCCCATCTAGAAGATATACTCATGGTAAACTATTATTGACCCACCTTGCAGAGGTGGGGTTGCGTCCATATAACAACAAGCATAACCATGGCACTAGCTTTACACCCCGCCTAGTGGGTTTCGATTCGACATCCTATTCAATAAATTAATATTAAATTTAAAATGTTAAATAATAAAGTTTATTAATTGCTTGACAGTGAGGCTTTACATTACTTTAAATATTCAATTTTGAATGTTCCAGTTTACACTTTCATTAAGTGAAGCTAGGCCGTTGTTTCCCCTGGTCCCTTCGGTAAATAAATTCAATAGTCTTGTCGCATAATAATAACTCATTCTCTTTTAGGTCGTAATGGGGACGATGAACTGTCGGTTTTCAGTTGTGGATCACTTGAAGGAACTGGAGGGGAAGTTAATCGAAAGTAAGTCTCCCCCTTTCTGGATTTAATCACTTTCAATGTCACAAAATTTATGGGGAATACATACGCACTCTTTGCCACCTAGTGTAGCACCCATTTTCCCACCTCGAGTGAAACACTTTGGCCACGCCTTGAATCTTTGCGCCACGCATGACGAACTTTGCACCACGCATGGCACACTTTCAGTAATTGGGGTGCACATCTTTCGCTGTGCGTTATTCCTGAAAGTTGGAAATCCCTTTACATACGTTGTATATTGGCTACTGGAAGTATCGGTTTTGTAGCATTTTAATGACATGTGAAGTTATTATTTTATATCCAATATTTTAGTTATTTGAAGTTATTATTTTATCGCCTCTATACAAAGGTTTACAAAATCCAGATATTCGGGAAAAATTGTGCTCATTGTTCATTCAATGAGCTTTCACCCTAATGGTGAAAGCAGAGTATTTTTCATTTTAGCTAGGGGAAGGGACTAAATGCAAAGAAGCCTTATTTTTAGGCCACTATTAACCAGTTCATTCACTGGGGCTCTTCCAGCCAATATCAGGGAAAAAAACTATGAACTCGAGTTACAGAAGGGATATTTGGTCTAAAGCTCGCAAGTGCTTTGAATGTCTTGACATGTGTGTCAAAATCACTCGTAATAATTGTAAAAATAATATAATAAAATAATATAAAAATAATAGCACTGATTTTACAGTAAAATCCACTTCCTCCCCTTAAATTAGAATTAAAAATTAGATAAATTTTTGGTCTGTGTCCCCTCTAGTGTTGCCAACGCTTTGAAATAAACTGTACCAGTTTTCCGATTAAAATTGTACCGCAAGAAAGTAATTGGTACCACCGGAACAGCAAGTTAAAAAACTTGCCTTAACATTAAGAAAGCTTTCAATAAACTAAAACTTGGAACAGATATTTGAGTCAAAAAGGAGCAAATAAAACCTAAATGTACTGGGAAATCTGATTTTACCTGGAATTTCTAAATGTTCTACACTGTGCCAGGATCTCTAAATTGTACCAGAAACGGCACAATTGTACCGCGGTGGCAACGCCGGTCCTCTCCTGAAAGGTGTCTCTAAGAAAAAGATGTAATAGCTAACGCCTTTTTAAGAAGATATTTTGTCAAGACGAACCCTAATGATGTTAATGATGAAAAAATGTTGTAAGTTCTTTACAAGTTTCTTTATAGCCTACAATATTTAAGCAGGTTTTAAATGAAAAGTATAGTGGGTAAACAAATAACAAGTTCATTAGTAATAATTAAAACAACAAATAATGAAATAAATCTAAATCATAATTAATAATTATAATTTGAAAATTACAGTTATTTTAATTTCAATAATTAAATCAATTTAAATCATTCCCTAATGGTAGACGCAAATAGTTCAAGGCTAAAGATGGCCCAAATAGGATGGGGAACATAGGCTGAACAGATTTTATTTTTTCCATAACTTGGCTTTAGCAGTAGAGGTGTTATTGGAAAGGGGGAGGGAGGACAATCCTCCCCACCTCATGCCTCCCATTATTTAGGTATGTCGAACAAATGAAAACGTAGATAAAATGGCTATAATATTTTAAAACAAAGCAGTGGACGAAAAAAAAGCAATAAACTTTAGATAATAAAGAAACCCGAATATTTTGACTTCGCGTCCGGTATGCTATTTTGGTATGTTACTGGTTATTAGTTGATTTATCTTTAATTAATATCGTCTAAAAAAAACAACAAAGTAATTTGTACCGGAAGCATTGTAGGCTTCAAATGCATGTACTTTTTGTTAGCTTTTTATCCCTTTTAACCCCGTTAAACTTTTTTTTCATAAAACTTTCATAAAATTGAGTGCCTTTTTTTTACCACAAAGATAGAGAAAACTGATGAGACTGCGAGCCCAAGTTGGTCCTTAATAGGGGAATCAGCCTTGCCATCTACTGGCCCCTACTTAGAAAATTAATTACATTTTTAGTAATTATTTAGTGTTAAGCACAGGCACAGACTGAAAGGAAAGCTTCGAGCCCGTATCCCCACCACCACCAAGGCATTTTTCATACCTTTCTGATAATATTTCAGATTTTACACATAATTTGTATTTTTCTGTGTAATTTCTATATCCCCCCCCCGCAGTAACGTTGATTAAAAAAAGGAATGCATTTTTCAAAATTTAGGGGAATAATTTTTGTTTTTCCCCCTTTTTGTAAAGAAAATACCCCCCCCCCCCAAAAAAAGGCATTCTCCAAAGAAAATATTTAAAAAAGGTATTTTCTTTTAAAATCTAGCGGAGCCAAATGCATAGGGGTTTGTGTGCGTGCAAATCCCAATTGACGCCCCTGTCCCCTCCCCTGGGAACAAAGTCTTGCCAATGTGCCTGGCTGAGCACACAATATTGGCTCTGCTCCTTTATTTTATATCAGTTATAACTCTTGTTTCTGTAAATTTAATAATATCCCGACATCTGCAAAAATCTTTAAATTTTAGAAAGAAAAAAATTATTGTTTTGATTTTCCTTTTTGTAAATTCTTTACTTCAACGCAACATTTTTTGTCGGTAAGGCCCGCGAAAGAAACACGCGGAAAACTGTGAACTTTATCTTGTTTTTGCTCAATTCATTTTTTTATCAGGTGATTGTGCCGATTTCTATGATGTTTAATCTGTTCTGTGTCAATACGCACTTTGTATTGTTTCAAAAATTTGCTTAAACAAATACATGTTTTTTTTGTTCGTTAATGAACGTTGGCCTAGGAATGATAGAATGCAATAGACTGAAAAGGACTATTTCAAAAATTCGTTTAAACAGTTTTATTTTGGATAGATTTATTGCCTTTAACGACTTTTGATGTTTAAATCAAGGACAGTATACAATTTAAAGAAAAGGGATATTTCGTCAGGGAGTAACATATAGACTAACAGAATTTAGAAATATTACTTAAATAAACTAGACTGACAGAATTTCCATATAAAAATTGATTTTATTTGCCTAGCATATATGCAAACGAAAACACCTAATACATATTTAAAAACATAACATACCGTACATACAAATTATCTTGTAAATTTTCTTCGTCTTTTTTTTATTGATTTTAGTTTTGAGCAGACACGTGTTCCTGGAGGCAAGGGCATAAATGTGCCTACAAGGATATAGCGGAACTCCGAGTTAACGGCGAAATTTGACCGTAAAATTTTGCAGAAACTGACATTGGTACTTGTGTATTATAGCGACCACACTGTTGTTCTTGATCTGTTATATAACCAGTTTTTCTGTGTGCAGTTGGAGATAATTAGCTTAGCCTGAGTGAGATAAACTTCTATACAGGTGTGTTTTAATTAAATATTTGGTACTTGTATGAAATACCCCCTACCTAATATTCTTCTAATATGTTCCTATGACGCTCAATCCCAATGAAATGTGCCAAAGTAAGATAAAAATATAATACTTTAGAAACAAATTTGGGCTATATTTTTGCACATTAGGGGTGAGGGGTATAGAGTATAGCGGGTCTGCATGCCTAATGTGTTAGGTTCAATTATTCTGCATATAATGTAGTAACAATTGTTTTCTAACGTCACACTGTCCTAATACTTTAACCCCACACCCTTCTAATATGCAAATATATAGCCCAAATTATATATTTTCCATCTATTCTGTCACTTCTCTTTGTCATGTTTCACGCTAAGCTGAAAAAAAAACTAACGAAAAAAAGAACGGTTCTGTAATATGTCAAGGAATGAGCAACTTGAGCGGTAATGGGTTTATCATACAAGTAGCCTAATAAATATTTAATATATAGGGTTGGATAGGATTTTTAATATAATAAGTTCTGGGCGGTCTGCTTTCCATAATTCTCTGTTATAGTTTCCATAATTTTGCTACTAAAGTATTATATTTTCATCATATTTTGGTATATTTCATTATGATTAACCTAACTTCCCTTCTTGAGTGTGGTTGCTATAATACATAAGTACTTTTACCTCTCTCTTTCTATGATAGGAAATAATTAGGTGTTGAATCCTAAAATTGTTTGCAATGCACATCTTTTACTCTTTTTAAAGCACAAAACAAAATCTGGTACTCCTGTACTAAACGGAATCTTTTATATACTGCAATGGAAACCAGTCACGAAAAAACCGTTTTTGACGGGATAGTTTAAGACACCGCTATAGAGTAATACAATGTATAGCGTGGTTTTCATTGCGTATACGATATTTAAACTGTTGTTTTTTGGGGTTTAGGGGGGGGGAGAAAGGTACCTAGGTTAGGTTAGGTTAAGTAATAATATATGCTATGCTTTACCCCCCACCCCTCTGATGTGCAAATATATAGCCAAATTTGTTTCTAAACTATTATATATTCATCCTATTTTATTTTATTTCATTAGCATTAACCAAACTAGCCCTATATAAAAGAGTTCGTTTAGTCCGGACTACCTAAAATCCTTTCCACAAGAAATTAAGTTCAGTTCCTAGTTTTTCATTTCCTTTTGAATGCAATTATATCCGTCCTGATACTTATATTTGCCAATTCTAGTAATTAATAATTATTAAAACATTTTTATGTGGCAACATTGTACAACTGGCTCTGTACTTACGTATTATAGTGACCATACTCCAGAAGTGAAGTTAGGTTAATCATAATGAAATATACGAACATGTAATGAGAATATAATACTTTAGTAACAAAATTATGGAAACTACAGCAGAGAATTATGGAACGCAGGTCGCCCAGGTCGCATTGTATTAAATACCTAACTTGACCAACTCTGTATACTAAGTATTTAATTAAAATATACCAGCATAGTAGCTTATCACACTCAGGCTAAGCTTATTATCTCCGAATGCACACAGAGAAACCGGTTTTTACAATAGATCAAGAACAACAGTGTGGTCGCTATAATACACAAGTACCAATAGCTCTTTTATTAGTCGCTGAAGCGGTAGCAGTACTACTTTTTTTTCTTTACATGGAGAAACGGTAAGTTACATGTCTTCTTACATAGTCTCTGCTCCAAGCTTCTGGTTTTTACGAAACGGTCTAGTGCGTAACCCCTTGCCTTTAAGGCATTGAAAAGGCAGGTGAAATTCAAAATCGTTATTTTGCCATTTTTGAAACGTGTCTAGAGTCTAAATTTACTATTTTAGAGTAGGTATGAAGGAAAATGCATAGTTGTGTCTTCTTTATTGTATCTTCTTCGTAATATGCTATTTCAGTTTTTTTTTTCATTATTATTATTGTTAATTTAGGATGCCTCTAGGAATGTTTATGTAGTTAATCGCTACGCGTTAGCAAAATTTTAATTTTTCATTAGCGTAGTGATTTATATCTGTAATAGTAAATATTTTTGTTTATTATCTAAATAAAAGTAAAAAAAAAGTCAAGTTGTAATTCTGATTAGCACCTGCCTTCCTATCCTTTTTTATGTTCTCAGCTTGAAAATACAAAGGAAATGATCGTTTTTTTCTTGGAAAAAAATGAATGCCTTGGAAGAAAAAAGAATGAATTTCTTAGAAATGATCATGGGTGTAGTTGAGGAGGCAAGACTGCCCGCCTCCCAAGAAAAACTTGAAAAGGAGATTAAAGCTAGGTTCTAACAGAAAAAGGCCATTCCCCTAGTTCGTCGCTCCTCAGAAATAATCCCTGCTGCAGCCATGGAAATGGTAGCAAAATGCTAACAAAACAAGGCACAATTTAATTGGGTTCGATACCTGTCTTCATTAGATGCTCTATCTCCCCTTGTCCCTTTCGAATTGTCAGATCTCTCTTATAAGTGTATCTATTCATCACTGTCCAAGACAAAGGCTATAAAATAATGACCCACAAATACTGTGAGAAAGAAAAAACGCTTGAGGGGAAACCGAATCAGAAAGTAATGGCGCATGGGCATTATGGGGCGCATAGGCACTTATGAAGGGGTAACCTCTATGCAAAATCATAATAATTTCACGATCTTTTCTATAATACCTTACATTGTTCATATAGTTTGGCTAATTTCCGCTCTTTATATCAACTTTTACGTTTTCCTCGATTTTTTTTTTGCGTACCTGCCTACGAATTCGCTTGCTCAGGGTTTCAAGTAACTTGCGGCATTACGTGCTCATACTCTCGGACACGAAATTTATCGTCTGAAAGGCTCTTTGTGTAGTTGAATAATATCAAGACAGCAAATTTGCCGTCAAGTCAATATGTTTTTCAAAGGTTTCTTTGGTTGTCAAAATCATATGGTCTGACATCAAAGTCTTTTGGTCATTATAGGCGTCATCGATAGGAGGGGGACTAGAGAACGCCCTCCACTGATGCACGCATTTCAAAACCATATTTTGGTTTTATTTAACTACTTGTTTTCTAGTTTACTGGTTTCGGGGACGGAAAGCGGCTGGGGCCCATGTCCCCTACGAAATCTTGAGACTTCGCCTGTTACTTTATAAGTCTTGAGCTTTGCTTTCAAAGTTATCCGACTTAAAGTAAAATCCTATGTACCCTGCCTGTGTTAGGTTTAAGCTGCATAATTACCATCGAAAACCTTAAAATTCAATACTTCCAATTAGCCTTCCTGTTCCTTAATCATGATTATTTTAGTGACCTCCCCCCCCCTTAGGGCACCGGGCTCGCTTTTTGGGAACCGGGCCTTGAATCCAGCAGATGGCAGAGTAGCAATATACCCAGTAGCGTCATAAATTGGACACCTTCTTCGTTTCTTTCCTTTCTTGTCGTTTGACAGTCCTCCGAATAGTGTTTATTTAGGACCTATTCAACAAGCTTTAAAAAATATCCAGATTTGGTCTCGTGATGAAGCATTGATGTTGTACAGTAGCCATATGGCACATAATGTATCTGCATAAAGCTTTATTAAAAGAGAGAATGCCGCTTGCATGTGACAAAATTTGCTGGAAGAAGATAAAATTTGACAGATTTTTTCGTGATGTTACTTGCCGGCAGACTGCTAATAAACTTAGGGCCTGATGTGTCAATACTCGACTTTTTATGTAGGTGTCCTCCCTAAAATGTTTTTTCCATGGCTTAAGAGTTTTTAAGAAAAGATAATGCACTATTCTGAGTTACTATGGGGTAAATGAAAACTACATATAAATATATGTATAATATATGTATACATATAAATATATTTATTAAGTAGTGTTGTAATAACTATATAGTATATATAGCATCTATATGTGGATATAGAATACTATTATCTGTGACAAAGTTTCCTGGATGAATACAATATTTGATAGTATATATCATGATATTACTTATAGCAGACTGCTAATAAACTTGGGCCTGATGTGTCAATACTCAGACCTTCTTTGTAGGTTATCTCCTAGAATAGGACTTTCCATGGCTTAAGAGTTTTTAAGAAAAGACAATGCACTATTTTTTTTTTTTTTGTTTAAAATTTTTTTCTTCTATTTTTTTTTTATTTTTTGTTAGTAGTTAACCTTCAGAAAGCAAAGCTATATGTGAATGACAGCATATGATTTTAGCACAGTTTCTTTTAGGGCATAGACAGAAGTGCTGCTACTACTATTCTAAGTTACTATGAAGGTAAATGAAAACTACATATAAACATAAATAAAATGCTTTATTAAGTATTGAACAGTTCGTATCAACCAATCTCAAGTGCTATCAGTGGAATCTGGTGTTATGCTCCGAGCTCTTAGCATGTGAATAAGTCTGAGTCTCTCAATAGTGATGGTCTTTGTTTCAGTTTTTTTGCTTATGATTGTCCTGAACTACTGGAGCATTTGCAGTTATTGTTTCAGATGTGCTTGGCACATAGTCAATTGTGCCAGATAGTTTTTTGTCCGATTGTATATCTTCCATTGTCAAGAGGGATAAGGACCCCAGTGCTTGCTCTAATTACCGTCCTATCACTGTGTCTTGTTTTGTTAACTCCAAGTGTGATTTTACGCCCTTCCAGCTTGGTTTTAGAAAAGGTATGAGCTGCGGTCAAGCTCAGCATACTGTGGGTCGGCAAATGAGACAAGCTGTTGCTCAAAAAAGTCCCCTGTATTGTTTGACCGTTGATATATCTAGTGCTTTTGACAATGTGATTCATTCAAATGTTTTGTTTTCTCTAGCAGCGTCTGGCATTAACCTTTCTGTTGTTTCCGCGCTTAACTATTGGTATGCTAATTCTTCAGTTAGGGTGAAGTGAAAGGGTACAGTAAGGGAGCATACTCCTGTTAAAAAAGGTGTTAGGCAAGAGTGCCGTGTTATCTCCGAGTATATTTAAGTGTTATTTAGCTTCGTGTCTCCGACGTCTTCAACCGTCAGTTTTTTACAATGATAGTTTAGGCATTAGTCACGTTGCTGATGCTGACGATTGTTCTGCTTCTTAGCCGGACAAAACAAAGTCTAATTGCAAACTTTGACCTGCATTCAGCTACACTGTCTGCAGTAGGCCTTTCAGATAATGCTGCCAAATATGAGTTTTTGTGTTTTGGGAGTTCTCCATCAGCAGCGCCTCTTTGCTTGAGTTCTTCAACTATAACATGTTCGGCAAGTATTAAATGGTTAAGTCTATCTTTTTACACGTTACTTTCGACTACTTGCTCTCCTATCACGTCCAGCGTGCTGAAAAGTATGCGGGTTTGTTACGGAAAAATTTCACACAATCGTGTTCGGTATAATCGAAAAGGACTTATTGTCTAGTCTAGTTTTAGTCTAGACTTATAGTCTAGTTTTTGTGCCCCTGCTGATTTTTATCTTTCTGATCTTGCTTTCCTACTTTGCAAGAAGGATACGAAGAAAATACGCTCAGGATATTTTAAGTACTGTAAATATCTACTGCGTTTGCCTTCGTGGTACTGGAACCATAGAATCGTTTCTAAATTGATATTGTTGATGCGCCCTCGCGACTGAAAAAAAAATCTGTAGATCAATGTTTTAAACCTCAGCAAATGATTGGTGTTTTTGACCCTCTTTGGCCTTTTTTTGAATTGTGTTAATTTATTTATGTTGTATTAGAATCGTTTGTTTATGGTTGTTTTTTTTTTCTTTTGGTTTACGCCTCAGTTTTATCATTGTATTTTATGGGTTATAAATGAATATTATTATATTATACATATTTTGTAGCATCATTGACTGTCAGTGCCTCATTAACACTTGTACATATCACAAAGAGAAGTGGCATACTTACCTTGGTAGTATGCCACTACCAAGAGAAGTGGCATAGTATGCATCACAAAGAGAAGTGGCATACTGACCTTGGTAGTATGCCACTACCAAGAGAAGTGGCATAGTATGCATCACAAAGAGAAGTGGCATACTGACCTTGGTAGTATGCCACTACCAAGAGAAGTGGCATAGAAGTGGCATAGTATGCATCACAAAGAGAAGTGGCATACTGACCTTGGTAGTATGCCACTACCAATAGAAGTGGCATAGTATGCATCACAAAGAGAAGTGGCATATGGTAAAATCAAGTCATTCTTTGCTACAGAACTTAATATTGAGTTGAATCTACCATTAAATACATAGAGCTGTGGCTCTAGCAAGGGCATCGTTTTTTTTTTGGGGGGGGGGGGAGGGGGTTGTTGCCCCCCCCCCCCTGCCGATAATTTTGAGAAAGAATTATTATATAGCCCATGACCCTTGACTATCCAGATATGAACCCCTCTTGCCCCCCCCATGAAAATGCTAGAGATACGCCCCTGGCTCCAGGCTCTGGCAGACGCCACCATTTTTTTTTTAAATGTGTCTGAAGAAGAAAAAATTCGGGTCCAAAAGTAGAGTATTCTTACCCTTTTTGTAACTAAAGTGACGAAAGCATATTCAAGCATGGTAACGACCAACCACCTCTATCTGTCTCCCCCTTTAATGTCATCAAAGTATATCAAACTTTGGTACCATTCTCAAATGTCTCCAAATTTAATTTTTCAAATTAGTAGAAGATCTCATTTCATGATGTATTTTGTTATATAGTTTTTATCTCTATATTTTTAAATGTTTTTGTATATGACCTATATGCTTTTCAATACATGTATTACTATTATTAGTATACGATTACAGATACACAATTATACAATTAGATATATTATCATCATTTTTATTCTTATACAATTACAAGCTGCATAATGAATAAAAAAGAGAAAAAAACCGTTTTGAACATTTGCAAGGAAAATGATATCAAATTTTGTATTTCGGTCAAGGATAAGTTTAAAAGTAGACTTTTTCGGTAATATCAACAATCAGGACAGACAGATGAATCTTATTTAATTTGCCGGGAGTCTGAGTTGACACTCATAGGAATTATCCTCAAAATCTTGGGATTTAGTCACAATCAAGCGACTGAAGCTACGTATCTTCAGTAGTAATGTGTATCCATACTCGTCTGAGCCAGGAATCGCTGGAAAATGAATTAACGGCTCTAAAAGGAAATCCTATCGATCGAATAAATTCACCCGAGATGCATTTCAAACAAAAGTTGGCAAAAAAAAATGATTAGCATCGAAATACTGAATAGAGTGGGATAGCCTCTCATTGCTGCTGTTATGAAGAAGAAGAGACGGTCCTATGTAGGCTATGTACTCTATAAGCAAGAAGGACTCCTTCCCTAGACAGTGTCCTACTGGGAACAAGATGGCAAAAAAAGACAAGGTTGTCCAAATCACACTTTACGGTGAACCTCTGATCAAGATCTGAGGATTGCTGAGACTTCGTTAATACATGAGGGGGAATATGTCACCGCTGCAGTCATGCCTTGGGACGAGTGGAGAGGCTTCGTCGACGCCCTATGCGCCACCAATGGCGAAGGAGGAACTAAGGTCTGAGGTAAGGTAATTATACATGTAATGCATACCAGTGGCAAAGTCCACGGGAAGTAAAAAAATGAAATAAAAAATGCCCTTTAATGCTACATCGCATGGGAAAACCTTCTGATGAACGCCCTCTGGAAGATACCCAATACTTTTGTGGGAACACGTTTTGATGTCTTTTTGAAACTTTCATTACTTAAGCTAATGCTTGCTTATTTGGAATAAGGAGTTGTATACATTTTCAATTTCCTTACTTCTAGCTTAGAGTCTCACTCCGTGCTATTTAATCAATAAAAAAAAGACCTTATTGGTACTTCGGACGGGAAAATCTTCTGATACATACCTAGTTGACGCGTTCTCGATAGCAAGCGGTGAACAGGTATCGTGTACTATAGATGTCGATACCAGACCAAGTTCAATATAAATTATGAGATTATTTGTTTTTGTCTGTCTTGAATCTCAATGAAGTTAATTAGTATTCTCATTAAAATTGATTGCACAATCTAGTTCTGAAATTACACATCACAAGCTGAGTTGTCTTTCTTTTCATCCTAAAAGACTACAAACCAGACTTGTATTTGTTTATTCAGTATCATGATAAAAGATACAGGCTAACTATTAACGGTTTAGATCCAGTTGATTTGTTGTGTTTTCTCATTATAAATATAATATAAATAATTAGAATTCTTTCCCTTTCTTGAATTCTAATGGAAATAATTGGTATTCTCTGACAAATTCATTGCTCAATCCATCTCCAAATTTGAAGATTATAAACAAATTTTTCTCTCATTTCGTCTTTGTAAAACGGGAGTTTTGTCTTAAAGTGCCAAAAACGTCAAAATAAAATCATTTTTGCCCACATCTCCGTCAGTGTTGCAACGTTGAACCGTTAAAATAAATAAAAAACGAATTAATTAAATTTGACAACGCTGTACGTCTGTAAAAATTCAAACATAAGAACCTGTTAATTCTCGAAGATAACTGCACCTTCAAAAGAAAGCTATGTATTCTTAAGCTGTTTGATGCCATATTTTAGCTTCTTTTTTTTTTGCGAAGTTTTTACCCATATTTTTATTTTTTAAATTTGGCGCCCTTACTACCAAAAATTGCATAACTGCATGTGGAGTTCATTTTCATTAAAAATTCAGTTTTTAATTAATTTTTTGTAATTTCTTATTTTAGATATTTTTAATTTAGCTTATTATTTTAGTATTTTAAATTTAATAAGATTTAATTAAGCTGTTTAGTGCCATATTTTAGCTTTTTTTGTGAATTTTTTACCCCATTTTTTTTAATTTGCAGTTAGGCAATCTTTAATTTCTTATTTTCGATATATCAAATTTAATTTATTTTAGTATTTTAAATTTAATTACGTTTAGTTAAGCTTTTTGGTGCCATGTTTTAGCGGTTTTTGCCTTTTTGCGAATTTTTTACCCACATTCTTTTTTAATTTGGCACCCTTAATACCAAAAATTGCCTAACTGCATGTGGAGTTCAGTTTCATTACAAATTGACTTTTTAATTAATTTTTATTTAATTTCTTAGTTTATATATTTTCAATTCAATTTATTATTTTAGTATTTTAACTTTTTAATTTAATTACATTTAATTAAGATGTTTGTGCAGTATTTTAACGTTTTTTTTGCGAATTTTTACACATACTTTTTTTTATTTGGTGCCCTTGCTACCAAAATTTGCCTAACTGCATGTAGAGTTCTTTTTCATTAAAAATTGAGTTTTTAATTAATTTTTTTATATATTTATTTTCGATTTCTTATTTTAGATATTTTTAATTTAATTTATTATTTTAGTATTTTAAATTTTAAATTTAATTAAGCTGTTTGGAGCCATATTTGAACGTTTTTTTGCGAATGTTTTACCCACATTTCTTTTTAATTTGGCGCCCTTACTACAAAAAATTGCCTAAGTGCATGTGGAGTTCTTTTTCATTAAAAATTGAGTTTTTAATTATATTTTTTTATTTTGGATATTTTAATTTAATCTATTATTTTACTATTTTAAATTTATTTAAAGATTTCATTAAAGATTTCTCCTAATTTTTTCAAACATTTTCTCTGTCGTGAAAATTTCTCGTAACCAGTTTAAGCAATTAGTTCCTATTTAAACTGTCCTTTGTACTTCAAAATAATTTAATGATATATAATAATATAATAATATTTATTTATAACCCACAAAATATAATGATAAAATTGTGGAGTAAATACAAAAAAACAAAAACATAAACGTACATATATTAAATACTTTATTAATGTTTCTTAATAATAATTTCTTAATCTCTGTTTCTTAGGAATGAGTTATTTGGTCATTTTTTTGTTGTTGTTTAATATAATTGACAATGTTTCGCCTTGTTTGTTTTATAAAGTATTAAATTAATTTAGTTTTAAATAAGAATGCAAGTGTTATTTAAGAACTTTAATGAACATAAGTAATGTTATACGTAAGTAGGCTACTACCCACTCATCCTACTGCGCACAGTAGGCTGCTGACTACAAAACTACGTAACGGGGGTTTTTACGGTAAAGTTGAATTAGGGCTTTGTTGAACGAACTTCGGTATACAAAATATATCCAACATCAAAGTGTAAGGTTTTTTACGGTTTAGGCGTATTTCCCCCGCAAAATTCACCGTATCTCTGGAAAGTCCCCTATGGAAAAACCCTCCCCTGTGGAAAATCCCCTCCCTCGTGGAAAGTTCCATTTTGATAATTGAACAGGCGAGGGGAAAATAAGACAGATAAAAAGGATTAAAAAAAGGGCTTTTGAATGTTCTATGTATATTCTAAAATATAAGAAGAATATATGGTGTAGAGTATCCTATAGTATTTTTTTTTCATTTTATTTCTTTATTTTTGTTTTTTTCAGTGGGTTGAATTATTAAAGCAGGGTAGTACAAAGATAAACAAAAATAATTTGAGAATATGAAAACTTTGGCAACTGTAGAAGGGTTGCTCTATGATGAAAGTGCATAGAGATAGAAGGCTGGGACTAAAAAGTACGAGTAAGTACACGTTCCCGTGGAACGTGTCCACTAGGCGTACATCAGAATGTTTTTTCTGTCTGAAGTACGTTTAGTTTTTTTTTTTTTTTTTTTAATTTAAATAACATGGAGTCAAACTCCTTATTCAAAATAAGTAAGTAATCAAAAAGTCCTCAAACCCTGTTTAAATAAAACTATTGGATATCGTCCACTAAATTCAATAACATGGAATCATATTTCAAGTCAGAACCAAGAAAATTATGATGGACAGAACTCCTAATTTCAAATAGGCAAGCAAATTATTTTTTTAAACTTTATCTTACCCAGCTATCATAATTCAACCCCTGCCTTCACAAACATAAAATGAAGAATTAAAAGAAATAGAATTTAAAAATCCCTAAACAATATGTACTAACTGTATTTTTTTGAATATAGGTAGAATATTCAAGAATACCTTCTTGTCTTCATTCTTTATATTTGTCTTACTTTTCCTTTGGCTCCTTAACTTTACATTTAATGAAAACTCTCCAGGGGGAACTGTCCGGGAGAAAATTTCAGCGGGTTGGGGGTAATTTTCCGCGGAGAGGGAATTTTTCGGGGGTGGAGACGTCGGGTACCTTAATATCAAGATAATAAAACAGGATGTCATCTGTTTTTTTTTAAGTTGTAACGCCTCTCTTTACATTCATTTGAAACAAAAAACTTGTTTTTAATGTTTTTTTTCCATTTTAAGATTTGTCCAATGTGACTCATAGTTAAAAGTTTTAAGAGTTTTTACTGCTCACTATAAAATCATCGTCCTAAATATGATAGGTTCTGCCACTCCCTCTGCATCTGCTCTTTGATTTAAGTTTAAAAAAATTTTACGTGGGGATTTCAAACACCAAAATTGATTTTAAGTTCGTATCTACACATTTTTCAACGGAGAGAAGAGGAGCATGTGAATGTAATCCTCAAAATATTTCCACAATACGAGTTGAGCTTTCCGCATTAGCACCTTCAGCACCCGCATTAAAAACCTAGTTCGAATATATGTATAGAACGGTGTGAATTCCTCTATATATTCATCTGCAGGACGTTTCATGGGCAGTTGAGAAACGCTGGCCTTAGAATATACCTTTCAAAGGTTTTTAACTCTCCCCCCACAGACTGATCTGCTGAAGTATTCCATCTACGTTTTCTTCCTCGAAATATCTCACTCTTCCTGAAGAAAAAAAACTGGTTACCCTCCTGGGCGGAGGTCTATTGGGGAATGCCCAACCCTGCTGCAGCGGAGATTGATTACTGGTCCTCAAGCAGAGCATCAATTCACTGTGCTACACAGAATTGATCAGCGTCAATTCACAGTTGCCTAGCAGAGCGTCAATCCACTGTGCTACCAAAGTATTGATGCTTATTAATAAAACGAAGAATTTTCATTTTTTGCCTGCTAAGCAAGGCAAGAAGCTTGAAAGTGCAAGCGGTATTTATTAATTTTAGTTACTCGACACACTCATACTAAACTATTCAAAGACTCAAATGTGACAAGCCAAGAAAAACAAAACTTAGACCTTGAAAACAGTGACAACCTGGTGCAGATTTGACTACCACACATGGACGATTCACTTCTGAGACAACTAAATTCACTCCCGAGGTTGAAGGAGCTTCTTTGTCCTTGACTTGAAAACACAAGAATATGGCGAGAATATGGCTGTACATGTATATTCAAGTGCATGGTTGTTGTGGTGTCAGTATAGAAAGTAGTTTCTTCTGTTTTCAGGTTTGTCATTTACTAAAACTGTACTGAAAATTCAAAATATATGTCCTGCAGAATATCTGCAATTACCTTGTATAATACGGTACAACGGCTATTATTGGCTACCTAGAATCTGCTGACCATATCTACCATATCTGCCGTGTGCACCATATTTCAGTTATGAAAATATACCTTAATGTTTCTTGCTTGAGAAGGCACCATTGCCATCTACTGCGCCCTACTGAGGAAAGTAATTACAATTTTTAGTGATTTTTTAGTGTTAAGCACAGGAGCAGACTGAATAGAAAGCCCCCAGCCCGTATCCTCACCATCACCTAGGTATTTTTCATGCCTTTCTGATAATATCTCGGATTTTGCACATAATTCTCTTGGATTGCCGTGTGCACCATATTTCAGTTATGAAAACACACCTTAATGTTTCTAGCTTGCGAAGGCACCATAAAATTCTTTTCATTTAGTTTGGAGCTCTGAAATTGAGTTGCTTTTTTCTGTTACTTTTTGGTATGATTTGGAATGACTGGTATAGGTGTCAACATTTCCCTCTTTTACGTAGGGGTCATTCTCATTAATTTGCCAGGAATATCATATGAATACCATATAAAAGTGGGGTAGACAAAGTCCTAGCAATCATAAATCGGGTTTGCTAATTTCAAAGAATGGGAAATATTTTAGACGAAGAACGTCCCAGACGTCGATTAATGGCACCATACATATTTGAACCGTCCCCAGTGCTGACGGCAGTCCTATTGGCTGCCTGCTTCGACCCTTTCTTCTCCAGATCTGACAAAACAGAATTTGGTATCTTGTCGCAGATGAACTGGATTTACTACCCTTTGTCTTTCTTGTACCGAAATAATGGTTTTAAACCACCTGAAATAATTATTCTCAGTCCCAAGAAAAGGGCAAATTACTTCTGAAAACGAGGATTTGTTCACCAGAGTGTGTACGCTAGGTGACACGCCCAATCGTGGAAGTATGTCACATAGTGCGAAGTGGCAGACGTGTGCCAAGCATAGTGAAACATGTGCCACTCCAAGATGTTCATCGTTTCGCGGGGTTGACCAACCCCTTTCCTATATAATGGACATAACATGCTTTGAGTATGAAGCTCCTCATGACTAAGTGTCTGATGAATGCTGGAAGATCTGATCTTGCCACGTTTGAAGGAGATTAATTGCTCATTTTTTGCATTTGTAAGCAGTCATCTCTGTTCTCTCCGCATGCCGTACGGTAAGATGTTGTTATTTGACATATGGATGTTGCATGACGTTTTGGCTAAAGGCCTTATACAGAAAAGAATTTTTCTTGCCAGTCAAACGAGATCTTATTTATTATAGCTACTATCCAGTTTTTTTTTGTACAGTAATATGATGCTTTGATGCATATCGGATTCAATAGTTCAAAAGCGTTATATGACACTTTTTATTATAGTAATATTTTTAAACATCTTAGTAAACGAAGTGCACTCGATCGATTCATTCAGTTGACTTTACAATCGGTCGATTTATTCACTTTGCTATATCTTATTTGCGTCTCATGACGATTCGGTTTTCGATTTTCCCCAAAATACTATATTTTCTTGATCGATTTTATTGCTGCATTGTGAAAACCGATCGAATAGGTTAGAAGTACTAGATTGTCGTTATTTAGGAGGATAAAAACTAGTCTGTCCAGGACATAGTTTATAGAATTATCCAGTAAGTTTATCGCAGATCATGTCTGATCTTCATTCTCGGTACGAACAAAAAGCTCCTCCCACTTCTTTCTACATTAGCGGGATAGTCTGTTATTATCAATCAATGAGAAATGGTTACAAAGTGCAGTATTCGTAATAGCGGGTTTCCATTTGTTTCGTGTCCAAGAGAAATCTGACTTGTCTACCCGTGAAAACATCTAATGCCGCTTATGTTTCTATCTGCAAAAACGTTCTCTGGAGCACTCGCACCTTGGTCCGGGTTTTTATAATGGGTGAGATAGGGAAAGATCATACTGGATAATTATATAAACTGTGGTCCAGGAATTCTGTCACGCGAGATTCTATTTGTAGTACAGTACTGAAAACCTACTGATATTTTCTGTCACAAGACTGCCTCTGCTCAGGTGAATCAGTTGTCTGGGTCTATTTTATTGCAGCATTGTCAAAATCGAATTCTACTGTGGCATTCTCTTCCCTTTCGAATTCGAAGACGATGTAATTTAAACATCGGTCTTCTCCAAGATTTCTTCAGAAGACTGCCTATATGCAGGTGAATGATCTTGATCGATTTTATTGCTGCATTGTGAAAACCGATCGAATAGGGTAGAAATACTAGAGCGTCGGAATTTAGGAGGATAAAAACTAGTTTATCCATAAATCTTGTCACGCGTGATAGCTATTTGCACCGCTCTAGTGAAGTAAAAAACCTGCTAATATTTTCTGTCAGAAGGACTACTTGTGTACAGCTGAATCATTCGTCTTGATCTATTTTATTGCTGTATCGTCATCAAATTTTTAGTGTGGTATTTTCTTCCACTTCGAATTCCATCACGATGGACTTTAACCACTGGTATTCGTGTTTTTTTTAGAGACTGCCTATTTGCAGGTGAATTGTCTTGATCGATTTTATTACTGCATCGTAGACATCGATTGAATAGATCAGAATTAATAGTACGTCGTTTTTTAGGAGGATAAAAACTAGTCTGTCGACATGTTTTGTCACGCGAGAGAGCTATTGGCGCTATTCTAGTAAATATAAAAGCCTACTGGCTTTACTCGTTATTTATTGTTTTGCAAAAGCTATTAAATGTTAATAGCCTTTTTCTGTTTTTCATTATCTGATACTAAAAATTTAGTGGTTATTGGAATTTTATATCTTTTCTTGCAATACATGTGAATTTAATCGTTCTTTTCATTTATTTGTTTTTTTTCTATTTTTTTCATGTTGCTTTTTTTTCGTACTTGTATTTTTTTTTTCGTACTTGTATGATAAACCCCCTACCGCTCAAGTTGTTCATTCACTGACGCATTATAGAACCGGTTTTTTCGTTAGTTTCTTTCAGCTTAGCGTGAGGCAAAGAGAAGACAAAGAGAAGTGACAGAATAGATGGAAAATATATAATTTGGACTATATATTTTCAGGTTAGGGGGGGGGGTAAAGTACTTGGACAGTGTGAAGTTAGAAAACAGGCGTGCAGACCCGCTAAACTTTACCCCCATTCCCCTTAATGTTCAATAACATAGCCCAAATTTGTTTCTTAATTACTATATTTTTATCTTACTTTGGTATATTTCATTAGGATTGAGCGTCAGAGAAACATATTAGAAGAATATTCGGTAGGGGGTATATCATACAAGTACCGTTTTTTGTCCGAACCTCCTGGGCTTACAGTTGGTAAGTGGGGTTCTAAAAAGCACGGTCTTTAATATTTTGGGGAAGATAGTCTAAGTGTTCCTAAGAGGATGGGACTAAGGATAGTTTTGAGGATAAACTTGAACACAAGAAGATTAAAGAAAATTTTGGTCTTATTCCACTGTCTAGATCTGTTCTGGAAGAAAGAAAAAGGTGGTTAGGTCAAGTTGTAGGCAAGAAGGTTGATGGGCTGCCAAAAATAGTATTTTTAGAGGGTCCAACAAAAATCAGAACGTCTTCTAAGGTGAGAAGAGATTGCGAGAAAAAAATTAAAATTACTGGGATCTCTCAGGTATGGGGGGATTGACGGGAGGAAGTATTTTCTTGACATTAGATAGCTTGGTGATGCGTTGACTTGTTAAGAGCATAAATTAGTTTTTTTGAGTTGCTATCTATGAGATGCGAGAGTAATGTTTGAGCTCACCCCGCCAAGTTGGTGCCGATTCTTGTCTGATGTCGCTTTACATCTCACAATAAACGTAACCTGCCCTAAAATGCCGACTTGTTTGATGTGACAACTCAGGTTAATCATCTCCATGCAACTGAGCTCAAGTTTTTTTTTTCTTAGCTTGAGCGTTTATCGTTATTGGTTTCCTAAAGCCTTTGTGAATGTCGTTATTATCTGACATAACTGCCTTTCTTAAAATATTCAAATCAAACGTGAAAAACACGGGAAAAAATGGAGGTACTGGATTATTGATAGCTTAAAATTTTCTACTGATGTGAAAGTCCTATGATGTGAAAGTTCAGTTTGGTACGACTTGGCTCAAATTGAATGGCATTAGGAATTATGCCTTAAAGGTCACGTCGTAGAATTTCAATTCTGTAAATTTAGTATTTCACATTCTGTTTTGGCAATGAACTTTTACCATTATCATTAAGCGGAACAATAGTCACCGTTGCCGAATCAGCTTAACGTTTTTTCAAAATAAGTTTTAAATTACAAGTCACTATGGGCCGTGGTACGCTCTTTTCTAGGCTGCAGCTGTTGCTGTAACCATTATCACGAAAGTTATCATGGCACGTGTGAAAGAATTGATTTCATGATTGGGGGCTAATGCGTTATAATACGGAAAAATTGCGAATTGTATGAAAATATTAGAAAATAAGTATTTATTGTGAAAAATCCTGAACTAATTTTGAGTGTAGTGGATGTTAGGTTGGTAACTCCGGGATAACATGAAAATATAAATATTTAAAAATATATTTGAAAATTTTAAAATTAAAAATTTTTTTTTTGAAAATTTGAATTTTTTTTTTTTTAATATTCTAATATTTAAAAATATATGCAGAACAAGGGGTACTAGGAAGGGGTTGTGGAGAAATCTGAAGAAGGTTAAATTTTTAGGCTACTATTTCTCAATTTTCCAATGGGGGGGGGGCTTCGGGTCAATCATATGGATATGATCCCCATCTATCCTCTTTTATCTGTAGGTAACATAAGACTGCTTGTAACGCAAAAATAAACTAACTTGTGTCTGCAAAACCATGAAAAAACTATCAGCTTACTATTTGACATTTCATCCGGATCGATTCCTGAACAATCAACATTTATTTGAAATATGACAAAATAAATATTAGCTTTTACTTTGAAGCTTGTTTAAAGTTGAGAAAAAGAAGGGAGAAAAACAACAAATATAAATTAGATTGATTTTGCTGGACGGAAATGCTGAATCCTCGAAATGGAAGTGGCTGTCCTCAAATTGCTGCTTAACTAAACATTTGCTGTCCTGTTTGTCAACCGAATACCTACCGCTAATTTCGCACATGTTTCAAAATGTGGATACTGCCACTGCCACGGAGAATACAGTTTCTTTGCTTATCTAAAGGAAATGCATACAAATTAATTTGTTGCACAATTTGCTGAGGTCTATGACAATTTTGCTAGTTAAGGAGTCGGGGAAGCCGGCTTTTTTTTCGAAATTCAGGCACACTAATAGGCAATTTTTTTGGTAAGGATATCGGTAGCGAGAGCAGGAGGAGGGGTGTGATGATAAGGTTTCCTTTCTCGACGGAAACTGCGAATCCTTTTTTTTATTACTATAGGGTAAACGTCTCAGGTATTAATCTTCACAGGATTATGGAATAAAGCTTGGAGACCTTTACCGTATAGCTTGGAGATATTCTTTTCTTCTTTTTGTTTGGGTGGATTCTTGCATATAGGTAATTTCAAAGACCACACTTCCTTTCCATGGCGATAAATAACAGTGACAGCAAAAAAAAAAAAAAAAAAAAATTAACGAATTAAAACCAAAGATATATATATATATATATATATATATATATATATATATATATATATATATATATATATATATATATATATATATATATATATATATATATATATATATATATATATATATATATATATATATATATATATATATATATATATATATATATATATATATATATATATATATATATATTATTGTTTAAAAAAATAGAGTAGTGAGAAAAAGTCAAACTTTAGCGTAAAGAGCGAGGGGTTGAGGAGGGCACGGCCCCTTTCATATACAGAATAATTTCTGTTCGTTTTAAGTCTTAATGTCGCTCCTTTCTTTCAGTTAAAATAATTTTTTTTATTTAATTTCTGAACGTTTTTGAATTAATACAGGTTTTGATTTTGGCTCATCGTATATGAACAATTAAAACAAAATTTGCATACTAATTTTACTCTTTTTTCGTTAAATGGCTTTCTCAAAATTTTGATCGGACGATTTTGAGAAAAAAGGGGCAGAAGAGGGGGCATAGTTGTCCTCCAATTGTTTCGGTTACTTAAAAAGGGCATTAGACCTTTTAGTATTATTTACGAACGTATTTACTAGTAATAAATACACATAACTTACAAATTAACTTACGTAGCAAACTTCTATATTCGTATATTTTTATTACGTATATGAGGGGGTTCGCCCCCTAGTCAATACCTCGCTCTTTACGCTAAAGTTTGAATTTTGTTCCAATTCTTTAAGAATGACTCCTTAATCACAAAGGTTATTTATTAGAATAAATAGCTCTTATGAAAGTACTAAGAAAAACTTTAGCGTAAAGAGCGAGGTATTGACTAGGGGGCAAACCTCCTCATATACATAATAATTTCTGTTCGTTTTAAGTTTTAATGTTTCTCCTTACTTTCATTTGAAACAACTTGTTTTTTTTATTTAATTTCTGATAATTTTTAAATAATGGTGGGAAATCCGGCGCCCCTTCGTAGCAATGTCCCTTCCCCCACGAAAACTTCCTCCATGGAAAGATCCTCCCATGTAACCCCCAACCCTCCCCTTCGCCCCACCACTGGCAGAACCCCCCCCCCCCCTGAAAACGTCTGTATACTTCCAAATAACCAATACTACATGTAAACATTGGGCAAAGTTCATAACTTGCAGCCCTTCCACTGGGGACTGTGGGGGATTAAGTCATCCTCAAATACATAGTTATTATATTTTTCGACCATGCTGAACAAAATGGCTATCTCAAAATTTTGATCCGGGGACTGGGAAACAATGAGTGTGGAAGGGGGCCTAGTTGCACTCCAATTTTTTTGGTCACTTAAAAAGGGCACTAGAACTTTTAATTTTCGTGAAAATGAGCCCTCTCGCGATATTCTAGGACTACTTGGTCGATAAGATCGCCCCTGGAAAAAAACAACAACAAATAAACACACATCCGTGATCTTTCTTCTGGCAAAAAAAAATAAATACAAAATCCCACATTTTTGCAGACAGGAGCTTGAAACCTTTACAGCAAGGTTTTTCTGATACGCTGAATTTGATTTTGTGATTTTCATTAAGATTCTATGACTTTTGGGGGGTGTTTCCCCCTTTTTCGAAAATAAAGCAAATTTTCTCAGGCTCTCAGCTTTTTATAGGTATGCATGAACTTGATGAAACTTATATATTTAAAATTAACATGAAAATCCGATTTTCTTGTGTGTCTATTGGTATCAAAATTTCGTTTTTAGAGTTTCGGTTATTATTCAGCCGGGTCGCTTCTTACTTACAGTTCGTTACCACGAACTGTTTGACATAAGATATCTCTGCCTATATAAAACCTCCTTCCACTGTTCCTATTTTTACTAGAAACATAATTATGAATTAACATATTTTATGTTTTCAGCTTCAATCATTTGACTGTGTTATAATCGGTTCACAATAGGAACCTGCGCAGGGAAGAGGGGCTTGGAGCCTGCCCCCCTTAAATTTCAGAATTTTCCGAATGTTTCTCGAAATTTCACAGTTTTTCAAAATTGTGAAATCTATTTTTTAAATATTGGCCCCTCCCCCCAGAAAATTTTTGCGCACATGCCTGGTTCACACACCTCCGTTTTCGCGCAACACCGGCCAATTTTGTATTGTCTGTCAAATTTCATTCCATATTGTTGCAAGTTCATGGTCATGGCAGTTCAGCGGTTACTTGCAAAATTTCAACTAAGCCGTTGAACAAGGCATCCATTAGAAAAGGCCTTCTACCAAATCCTAAGATTCTATTTTTACCGTTCGTATTTTAACGGATAGAATGAAGCGCTTTGAAATGAGCAGTTCTTTATCTTTTTTGTATCGATTGGGTGCTAAGCATTTGTTTAAGGTAAAAAAAAAAAAAAAAAAAAAAAAAAAAAAAAAAAAAAAAAAAAAGCAGCTTTGTGACTCAAGGGCATTGCAGCCTAAAACTTATCAGAACTTATAAAACCTCTTTCTACCATGTAAACTGTTTCTAGAAATGTTGTTATTTTTGCTGAAACACAGTCGTTAATTAGCACAAACTTGTGATAAATGACTGGTGGAAACATACATATACAACTACGACATTGTTCGTATGTACGAAACACAAGTCGTTCTCAGTTATTTCTTAAATTAGAAATGTGCATACTTTGTATTGTTTTTCAAAGTTATGAATTTATAGGAAAATATGGATCAACTGTTTTTTCTAACAACTTTTCGAATTATCAGAGAATTTCACTAACAGTTGTTAGTAACATTTTTTAGTTGTTAGTAACCTGACGGAAACAAACTTTATTTTTGTGTTTGTTTTTGGAAGGAAGAACTACGGTACAATTTTTGCTCTTCAAAAAATATACGTGTGAAACTTCTTGAGTATTTTTTGTTTAGTTGCTATTCAATGTGATGGTTAGTGGCAAGAGGTCACCCGCTTTAGAAATTGTGCATGACAGATGTCACGTGTCATGCGTGGCAGAATGATGCCATGTATTGCGCCTAATGTACCATGTCTGCTGGAAAGAGGTGCGGCATACTTGAAGTGCACCGTGCATTGCCAAAAAAGTGGTGTTTTTAGACGCAAGCCACCTTGTGGAGGGTGAATGACTTCTCTAGTCCTGCAGCAAACCTTTCAGTGACGACATACATCTCTCATAGCTTATTTTGGGAGGTCTGAAAATAATCGCATGATCGTATTTTTTTATTTTTTTGAAAGAGAAGAAAGGGCTGACATTCCAATTTGTTCGCAGGATTTTGTATGACGTTACTAGAAGTTGGAAGGAACTTAGCAAAACGAAAATTGGAGTGGGTAGACAGATCAGGAGAGGGGAATCTTCTCAATGCCGTGTGTGAAATCGGACAAATCTTCCTTCGAAATTATTCATATCAGAAAACTTGAAATTCGTAACTTATTGACAATACTATGTTGGAATAATAAAGTTTTTGAGTTAAAAAAAAAAAAGACATAAAAATAGACAGTTCGATTATGGTACTTTTTACTTTATATTTGGCGTGTCAAAAGAAACCTTTCGAGTGCCATATTTGAGACGCGTGACAGATGCTGTTCAGGTCGGCTCCCACACTCTTCCGTCTGCATGCTTGATATGGGTGAAGCAGAAAATTTTGATTCCTTCAAGTACTTTTTATTGATACTTCAGAATAGTCTTTGAACGCTTGCCATTTTGTACGTATTTCTTTTGATCTTTTAACCCCTTTGCTTAACCGGGAAGAATTACTTGTCTAGAAAAGGAATGATTTAATTCACTCTTTTAGACAGAGAAATATGATTCAATTGACTGGGAAAGGTCATGTCAATTCTTCTTGTTGTCACACTGTTTAAAGAATTAATTATTGAGCTGCTCAATTATATTCTGATCACGGTTTGTCACAGTGGCGCAATTAAACACTTTTGAACATAAGTGTTGGACGCTGTATATTGGAGAATTGTATCGTCCAAAACAATCAATACCTAGAAAGGACCCAAATGAAGATTATGACTAGCTAGGTTAAATTATTGTGAAAAAGAAGGCGAAATACAGCGATCTACTGAAATATGCTTTAGAAGGCAGTGTTTTTTCCTCCCTCTTTCAGTATTATGTCAAACTCCTGCAGGTAGATCGCAAGTAGATCGGGCGATCCACTAACATCTCTTTAGAAGGCGTTTTTTGCTCTCTCCTTTAGCATTATGGCAAATTCTTGCAAGTAAATTGCTTGGTAGATCGCAAGTAGATCGACCGATCTACTAAAATATCTTTCGAAGGCAGTTTTTTTCTCTCTCCTTGAGCATTATGCCAAATTTCTGGAAGTAGATCACGTAGTAGATCGTGAGTAGATTGATCGATCTACTGATAATTGCATTAGAAGGCAGTTTTTTCCTCTCTCCTTCAGCATTATGCCAAATTTCTGGAAGTAGATCACGTAGGAGATCGTGAGTAGATTGATCGATCTACTGATAATTGCATTAGAAGGCAGTTTTTTCCTCTCTCCTTCAGCATTATGCCAAATTTCTGGAAGTAGATCGCGTGATAGATTGTGAGTAGATCGATTCATCTACTGATAATTACATTAGAAGGCAGTGTTTTTCCTCTCTCCTTCAGTATTATGTCAAACTCCTGCAGGTAGATCGCAAGTAGATCGACCGATCTACTAAAGTATCTTTCGAAGGCAGTTTGTTTCTTTCTCCTTGAGCATTATGTCAAATTACTGCAAGTGGATGGCTTGGTAGATAGCGAATAGATCGATCGATCTACTGATAATTATATTAGATGGCAGTTTTTTCCTCTCTCCTTCAGCATTATGCCAAATTTCTGGAAGTAGATCACGTAGTAGATCGTGAGTAGATTGATCGATCTACTGATAATTGCATTAGAAGGCAGTTTTTCCTCTCTCCTTCAGTATTATGCCAAATTTCTGGAAGTAGATTGCGTGATAGATTGCGGGTAGATCGATTCATCTACTGATAATTACATTAGAAGGCAGTGTTTTTCCTCTCTCCTTCAGTATTATGTCAAACTCCTGCAGGTAGATCGCAAGTAGATCGGACGATCCACTAACATCTCTTTATAAGGCGTTTTTTGCTCTCTCCTTTAGCATTACGGCAAATTCTTGCAAGTAAATTGCTTGGTAGATCGCAAGTAGATCGACCGATCTACTAAAATATCTTTCGAAGGCAGTTTGTTTCTCTCTCTTTGAGCATTTTGTCCAATTCCTGCAAGTGGATGGCTTGGTAGATAGCGACTAGATCGATCGATCTACTGATAATTATATTAGATGGCAGTTTTTTCCTCTCTCCTTCAGCATTATGCCAAATTTCTGGAAGTAGATCACGTAGTAGATCGTGAGTAGATTGATCGATCTACTGATAATTGCATTAGAAGGCAGTTTTTTCCTCTCTCCTTCAGTATTATGCCAAATTTCTGGAAGTAGATCGCGTGATAGATTACGAGTAGATCGATTCATCTACTGATAATTACATTAGAAGGCAGTGTTTTTCCTCTCTCCTTCAGTATTATGTGAAACTCCTGCAGGTAGATCGCAAGTAGATCGGACGATCCACTAACATCTCTTTAGAAGGCGTTTTTTGCTCTCTCCTTTAGCATTATGGCAAATTCTTGCAAGTAAATTGCTTGGTAGATCGCAAGTAGATCGACCGATCTACTAAAATATCTTTCGAAGGCAGTTTGTTTCTCTCTCCTTGAGCATTTTGTCAAATTCCTGCAAGTGGATGGCTTGGTAGATAGCGAATAGATCGATCGATCTACTGATAATTATATTAGAAGGCAGTTTTTTCCTCTCTCCTTCAGCATTATGCCAAATTTCTGGAAGTAGATCACTTAGTAGATCGTGAGTAGATTGATCGATCTACTGATAATTGCATTAGAAGGCAGTTTTTTCCTCTCTCCTTCAGTATTATGCCAAATTTCTGGAAGTAGATCGCGTGATAGATTGCGAGTAGATCGATTCATCTACTGATAATTACATTAGAAGGCAGTGTTTTTCCTCTCCTTCAGTATTATGTCAAACTCCTGAAGGTAGATCGCAAGTAGATCGGACGATCCACTAACATCTCTTTAGAAGGCGTTTTTTGCTCTCTCCTTTAGCATTACGGCAAATTCTTGCAAGTAAATTGCTTGGTAGATCGCAAGTAGATCGACCGATCTACTAAAATATCTTTCGAAGGCAGTTTTTTCTCTCTCCTTGAGCATTATGTCAAATTCCTGCAAGTGGATGGCTTGGTAGATAGCGAATAGATCGATCGATCTACTGATAATTATATTAGAAGGCAGTTTTTTCCTCTCTCCTTCAGCATTATGCCAAATTTCTGGAAGTAGATCACGTAGTAGATCGTGAGTAGATTGATTGATCTACTGATAATTGCATTAGAAGGCAGTTTTTTCCTCTCTCCTTCAGTATTATGCCAAATTTCTGGAAGTAGATCGCGTGATAGATTGCGAGTAGATCGATTCATCTACTGATAATTACATTAGAAGGCAGTGTTTTTCCTCTCTCCTTCAGTATTATGTCAAACTCCTGCAGGTAGATCGCAAGTAGATCGGGCGATCCACTAACATCTCTTTAGAAGGCGTTTTTTGCTCTCTCCTTTAGCATTACGGCAAATTCTTGCAAGTAAATTGCTTGGTAGATCGCAAGTAGATCGACCGATCTACTAAAATATCTTTCGAAGGCAGTTTTTTTCTCTCTCCTTGAGCATTGTGTCATATTCCTGCAAGTGGATGGCTTGGTAGATAGCGAATAGATCGATCGATCTACTGATAATTATATTAGAAGGCAGTTTTTTCCTCTCTCCTTCAGCATTATGCCAAATTTCTGGAAGTAGATCACGTAGTAGATCGTGAGTAGATTGATCGATCTACTGATAATTTCATTAGAAGGCAGTTTTTTCCTCTCTCCTTCAGTATTATGCCAAATTTCTGGAAGTAGATCGCGTGATAGATTGCGAGTAGATCGATTCATCTACTGATAATTACATTAGAAGGCAGTGTTTTTCCTCTCTCCTTCAGTATTATGTGAAACTCCTGCAGGTAGATTGCAAGTAGATCGGACGATCCACTAACGTCTCTTTAGAAGGCGTTTTTTGCTCTCTCCTTTAGCATTATGGCAAATTCTTGCAAGTAAATTGCTTGGTAGATCGCTAGTAGATCGACCGATCTACTAAAATATCTTTCGAAGGCAGTTTTTTTCTCTCTCCTTGAGCATTATGTCATATTTCTGCAAGTGGATGGCTTGGTAGATAGCGAATAGATTGATCGATCTACTGATAATTATATTAGAAGGCAGTTTTTTCCTCTCTCCTTCAGCATTATGCCAAATTTCTGGAAGTAGATCACGTAGTAGATCGTGAGTAGATTGATCGATCTACTGATAATTGCATTAGAAGGCAGTTTTTTCCTCTCTCCTTCAGTATTATGCCAAATTTCTGGAAGTAGATCGCGTGATAGATTGCGAGTAGATCGATTCATATACTGATAATTACATTAGAAGGCAGGGTTTTTCCTCTCTCCTTCAGTATTATGTCAAACTCCTGAAGGGAGATCGCAAGTAGATCGGACGATCCACTAACATCTCTTTAGAAGGCGTTTTTTGCTCTCTCCTTTAGCATTTCGGCAAATTCTTGCAAGTAAATTGCTTGGTAGATCGCAAGTAGATCGACCGATCTACTAAAGTATCTTTCGAAGGCAGTTTTTTCTCTCTCCTTGAGCATTATGTCAAATTCCTGCAAGTGGATGGCTTGGTAGATAGCGAATAGATCGATCGATCTACTGATAATTATATTAGAAGGCAGTTTTTTCCTCTCTCCTTCAGCATTATGCCACATTTCTGGAAGTAGATCACGTAGTAGATCGTGAGTAGATTGATCGATCTACTGATAATTGCATTAGAAGGCAGTTTTTTCCTCTCTCCTTCAGTATTATGCCAATTTTCTGGAAGTAGATCGCGTGATAGATTGCGAGTAGATCGATTCATCTACTGATAATTACATTAGAAGGCAGTGTTTTTCCTCTCTCCTTCAGTATTATGTCAAACTCCTGCAGGTAGATCGCAAGTAGATCGGACGATCCACTAAGATCTCTTTAGAAGGCGTTTTTTTCTCTCTCCTTTAGCATTATGGCAAATTCTTGCAAGTAAATTGCTTGGTAGATCGCAAGTAGATCGACCGATCTACTAAAATATCTTTCGAAGGCAGTTTTTTCTCTCTCCTTGAGCATTATGTCAAATTCCTGCAAGTGGATGGCTTGGTAGATAGCGAATAGATCGATCGATCTACTGATAATTATATTAGAAGGCAGTTTTTTCCTCTCTCCTTCAGCATTATGCCAAATTTCTGGAAGTAGATCACGTAGTAGATCGTGAGTAGATTGATCGATCTACTGATAATTGCATTAGAAGGCAGTTTTTTCCTCTCTCCTTCAGTATTATGGCAAATTTCTGGAAGTAGATCGCGTGATAGATTGCGAGTAGATCGATTCATCTACTGATAATTACATTAGAAGGCAGGGTTTTTCCTCTCTCCTTCAGTATTATGTCAAACTCCTGAAGGTAGATCGCAAGTAGATCGGACGATCCACTAACATCTCTTTAGAAGGCGTTTTTTGCTCTCTCCTTTAGCATTTCGGCAAATTCTTGCAAGTAAATTGCTTGGTAGATCGCAAGTAGATCGACCGATCTACTAAAGTATCTTTCGAAGGCAGTTTTTTTTATCTCTCCTTGAGCATTATGTCAAATTCCTGCAAGTGGATGGCTTGGTAGATAGCGAATAGATCGATCGATCTACTGATAATTATATTAGAAGGCAGTTTTTTCCTCTCTCCTTCAGCATTATGCCAAATTTTTGGAAGTAGATCACGTAGTAGATCGTGAGTAGATTGATCGATCTACTGATAATTGCATTAGAAGGCAGTTTTTTCCTCTTTCCTTCAGTATTATGCCAAATTTCTGGAAGTAGATCGCGTGATAGATTGCGAGTAGATCGATTCATCTACTGATAATTACATTAGAAGGCAGTGTTTTTCCTCTCTCCTTCAGTATTATGTCAAACTCCTGCAGGTAGATCGCAAGTAGATCGGGCGATCCACTAACATCTCTTTAGAAGGCGTTTTTTGCTCTCTCCTTTAGCATTATGGCAAATTCTTGCAAGTAAATTGCTTGGTAGATCGCAAGTAGATCGACCGATCTACTAAAATATCTTTCGAAGGCAGTTTGTTTCTCTCTCCTTGAGCATTATGTCAAATTTCTGCAAGTGGATGGCTTGGTAGATAGCGAATAGATCGATCGATCTACTGATAATTATATTAGAAGGCAGTTTTTTCCTCTCTCCTTCAGCATTATGCCAAATTTCTGGAAGTAGATCGCGTGATAGATTGCGAGTAGATCGATTCATCTACTGATAATTACATTAGAAGGCAGTGTTTTTCCTCTCTCCTTCAGTATTACGTCAAACTCCTGCAGGTAGATCGCAAGTAGATCGGACGATCCACTAACATCTCTTTAGAAGGCGTTTTTTGCTCTCTCCTTTAGCATTACGGCAAATTCTTGCAAGTAAATTGCTTGGTAGATCGCAAGTAGATCGACCGATCTACTAAAATATCTTTCGAAGGCAGTTTTTTTCTCTCTCTTTGAGCATTATGTCAAATTCCTGCAAGTGGATGGCTTGGTAGATAGCGAATAGATCGATCGATCTACTGATAATTATATTAGAAGGCAGTTTTTTCCTCTCTCCTTCAGCATTATGCCAAATTTCTGGAAGTAGATCACGTAGTAGATCGTGAGTAGATTGATCGATCTACTGATAATTGCATTAGAAGGCAGTTTTTTCCTCTCTCCTTCAGTATTATGGCAAATTTCTGGAAGTAGATCGCGTGATAGATTGCGAGTAGATCGATTCATCTACTGATAATTACATTAGAAGGCAGGGTTTTTCCTCTCTCCTTCAGTATTATGTCAAACTCCTGCAGGTAGATCGCAAGTAGATCGGACGATCCACTAACATCTCTTTAGAAGGCGTTTTTTGCTCTCTCCTTTAGCATTACGGCAAATTCTTGCAAGTAAATTGCTTGGTAGATCGCAAGTAGATCGACCGATCTACTAAAGTATCTTTCGAAGGCAGTTTTTTTCTCTCTCCTTGAGCATTATGTCAAATTCCTGCAAGTGGATGGCTTGGTAGATAGCGAATAGATCGATCGATCTACTGATAATTAGATTAGAAGGCAGTTTTTTACTCTCTCCTTCAGCATTATGCCAAATTTCTGGAAGTAGATCACGTAGTAGATCGTGAGTAGATTGATCGATCTACTGATAATTGCATTAGAAGGCAGTTTTTTCCTCTCTCCTTCAGTATTATGCCAAATTTCTGGAAGTAGATCACGTGATAGATTGCGAGTAGATCGATTCATCTACTGATAATTACATTAGAAGGCAGTGTTTTTCCTCTCTCCTTCAGTATTATGTCAAACTCCTGCAGGTAGATCGCAAGTAGATTGGACGATCCACTAACATCTCTTTAGAAGGCGTTTTTTGCTCTCTCCTTTAGCATTACGGCAAATTCTTGCAAGTAAATTGCTTGGTAGATCGCAAGTAGATCGACCGATCTACTAAAATATCTTTCGAAGGCAGTTTTTTTCTCTCTCCTTGAGCATTATGTCAAATTCCTGCAAGTGGATGGCTTGGTAGATAGCGAATAGATCGATCGATCTACTGATAATTATATTAGAAGGCAGTTTTTTCCTCTCTCCTTCAGCATTATGCCAAATTTCTGGAAGTAGATCACGTAGTAGATCGTGAGTAGATTGATCGATCTACTGATAATTGCATTAGAAGGCAGTTTTTCCTCTCTCCTTCAGTATTATGCCAAATTTCTGGAAGTAGATCGCGTGATAGATTGCGAGTAGATCGATTCATCTACTGATAATTACATTAGAAGGCAGTGTTTTTCCTCTCTCCTTCAGTATTATGTCAAACTCCTGCAGGTAGATCGCAAGTAGATCGGACGATCCACTAACATCTCTTTAGAAGGCGTTTTTTGCTCTCTCCTTTAGCATTATGGCAAATTCTTGCAAGTAAATTGCTTGGTAGATCACAAGTAGATCGACCGATCTACTAAAATATCTTTCGAAGGCAGTTTTTTCTCTCTCCTTGAGCATTATGTCAAATTCCTGCAAGTGGATGGCTTGGTAGATAGCGAATAGATCGATCGATCTACTGATAATTATATTAGAAGGCAGTTTTTTCCTCTCTCCTTCAGCATTATGCCAAATTTCTGGAAGTAGATCACGTAGTAGATCGTGAGTAGATTGATCGATCTACTGATAATTGCATTAGAAGGCAGTTTTTTCCTCTCTCCTTCAGTATTATGGCAAATTTCTGGAAGTAGATCGCGTGATAGATTGCGAGTAGATCGATTCATCTACTGATAATTACATTAGAAGGCAGGGTTTTTCCTCTCTCCTTCAGTATTATGTCAAACTCCTGCAGGTAGATCGCAAGTAGATCGGACGATCCACTAACATCTCTTTAGAAGGCGTTTTTTGCTCTCTCCTTTAGCATTACGGCAAATTCTTGCAAGTAAATTGCTTGGTAGATCGCAAGTAGATCGACCGATCTACTAAAGTATCTTTCGAAGGCAGTTTTTTTCTCTCTCCTTGAGCATTGTTTCATATTTCTGCAAGTGGATGGCTTGGTAGATAGCGAATAGATCGATCGATCTACTGATAATTATATTAGATGGCAGTTTTTTCCTCTCTCCTTCAGCATTATGCCAAATTTCTCGAAGTAGATCACGTAGTAGATCGTGAGTAGATTGATCGATCTACTGATAATTGCATTAGAAGGCAGTTTTTTCCTCTCTCCTTCAGTATTATGCCAAATTTCTGGAAGTAGATCGCGTGATAGATTGCGAGTAGATCGATTCATATACTGATAATTACATTAGAAGGCAGGGTTTTTCCTCTCTCCTTCAGTATTATGTCAAACTCCTGCAGGTAGATCGCAAGTAGATCGGACGATCCACTAAGATCTCTTTAGAAGGCGTTTTTTGCTCTCTCCTTTAGCATTACGGCAAATTCTTGCAAGTAAATTGCTTGGTAGATCGCAAGTAGATCGACCGATCTACTAAAGTATCTTTCGAAGGCAGTTTTTTTCTCTCTCCTTGAGCATTATGTCAAATTCCTGCAAGTGGATGGCTTGGTAGATAGCGAATAGATCGATCGATCTACTGATAATTATATTAGATGGCAGTTTTTTCCTCTCTCCTTCAGCATTATGCCAAATTTCTGGAAGTAGATCACGTAGTAGATCGTGAGTAGATTGATCGATCTACTGATAATTGCATTAGAAGGCAGTTTTTTCCTCTCTCCTTCAGTATTATGCCAAATTTCTGGAAGTAGATCACGTGATAGATTGCGAGTAGATCGATTCATCTACTGATAATTACATTAGAAGGCAGTGTTTTTCCTCTCTCCTTCAGTATTATGTCAAACTCCTGCAGGTAGATCGCAAGTAGATTGGACGATCCACTAACATCTCTTTAGAAGGCGTTTTTTGCTCTCTCCTTTAGCATTATGGCAAATTCTTGCAAGTAAATTGCTTGGTAGATCGCTAGTAGATCGACCGATCTACTAAAATATCTTTCGAAGGCAGTTTTTTTCTCTCTCCTTGAGCATTATGTCATATTTCTGCAAGTGGATGGCTTGGTAGATAGCGAATAGATCGATCGATCTACTGATAATTATATTAGATGGCAGTTTTTTCCTCTCTCCTTCAGCATTATGCCAAATTTCTGGAAGTAGATCACGTAGTAGATCGTGAGTAGATTGATTGATCTACTGATAATTGCATTAGAAGGCAGTTTTTTCCTCTCTCCTTCAGTATTATGCCAAATTTCTGGAAGTAGATCGCGTGATAGATTGCGAGTAGATCGATTCATCTACTGATAATTACATTAGAAGGCAGTGTTTTTCCTCTCTCCTTCAGTATTACGTCAAACTCCTGAAGGTAGATCGCAAGTAGATCGGACGATCCACTAACATCTCTTTAGAAGGCGTTTTTTGCTCTCTCCTTTAGCATTATGGCAAATTCTTGCAAGTAAATTGCTTGGTAGATCACAAGTAGATCGACCGATCTACTAAAATATCTTTCGAAGGCAGTTTTTTCTCTCTCCTTGAGCATTATGTCAAATTCCTGCAAGTGGATGGCTTGGTAGATAGCGAATAGATCGATCGATCTACTGATAATTATATTAGAAGGCAGTTTTTTCCTCTCTCCTTCAGCATTATGCCAAATTTCTCGAAGTAGATCACGTAGTAGATCGTGAGTAGATTGATCGATCTACTGATAATTGCATTAGAAGGCAGTTTTTTCCTCTCTCCTTCAGTATTATGGCAAATTTCTGGAAGTAGATCGCGTGATAGATTGCGAGTAGATCGATTCATCTACTGATAATTACATTAGAAGGCAGGGTTTTTCCTCTCTCCTTCAGTATTATGTCAAACTCCTGCAGGGAGATCGCAAGTAGATCGGACGATCCACTAACATCTCTTTATAAGGCGTTTTTTGCTCTCTCCATTAGCATTACGGCAAATTCTTGCAAGTAAATTGCTTGGTAGATCGCAAGTAGATCGACCGATCTACTAAAATATCTTTCGAAGGCAGTTTTTTTCTCTCTCCTTGAGCATTATGTCAAATTCCTGCAAGTGGATGGCTTGGTAGATAGCGAATAGATCGATCGATCTACTGATAATTATATTAGATGGCAGTTTTTTCCTCTCTCCTTCAGCATTATGCCAAATTTCTGGAAGTAGATCACGTAGTAGATCGTGAGTAGATTGATCGATCTACTGATAATTGCATTAGAAGGCAGTTTTTTCCTCTCTCCTTCAGTATTATGCCAAATTTCTGGAAGTAGATCGCGTGATAGATTGCGAGTAGATAGATTCATCTACTGATAATTACATTAGAAGGCAGTGTTTTTCCTCTCTCCTTCAGTATTATGTCAAACTCCTGCAGGTAGATCGCAAGTAGATCGGACGATCCACTAACATCTCTTTAGAAGGCGTTTTTTGCTCTCTCCTTTAGCATTATGGCAAATTCTTGCAAGTAAATTGCTTGGTAGATCGCAAGTAGATCGACCGATCTACTAAAATATCTTTCGAAGGCAGTTTGTTTCTCTCTCCTTGAGCATTATTTCAAATTCCTGCAAGTGGATGGCTTGGTAGATAGCGAATAGATCGATCGATCTACTGATAATTATATTAGAAGGCAGTTTTTTCCTTTCTCCTTCAGCATTATGCCAAATTTCTGGAAGTAGATCACGTAGTAGATCGTGAGTAGATTGATCGATCTACTGATAATTGCATTAGAAGGCAGTTTTTTCCTCTCTCCTTCAGTATTATGCCAAATTTCTGGAAGTAGATCGCATGATAGATTGCGAGTAGATCGATTCATCTACTGATAATTACATTAGAAGGCAGTGTTTTTCCTCTCTCCTTCAGTATTATGTGAAACTCCTGCAGGGAGATCGCAAGTAGATCGGACGATCCACTAACATCTCTTTAGAAGGCGTTTTTTGCTCTCTCCTTTAGCATTATGGCAAATTCTTGCAAGTAAATTGCTTGGTAGATCGCAAGTAGATCGACCGATCTACTAAAATATCTTTCGAAGGCAGTTTGTTTCTCTCTCCTTGAGCATTATGTCAAATTCCTGCAAGTGGATGGCTTGGTAGATAGCGAATAGATCGATCGATCTACTGATAATTATATTAGAAGGCAGTTTTTTCCTCTCTCCTTCAGCATTATGCCAAATTTCTGGAAGTAGATCGCGTGATAGATTGCGAGTAGATCGATTCATCTACTGATAATTACATTAGAAGGCAGTGTTTTTCCTCTCTCCTTCAGTATTATGTCAAACTCCTGCAGGTAGATCGCAAGTAGATCGGACGATCCACTAACATTTCTTTAGAAGGCGTTTTTTGCTCTCTCCTTTAGCATTATGGCAAATTCTTGCAAGTAAATTGCTTGGTAGATCGCAAGTAGATCGACCGATCTACTAAAATATCTTTGGAAGGCAGTTTTTTTCTTTCTCCTTGAGCATTATGTCAAATTCCTGCAAGTGGATGGCTTGGTAGATAGCGAATAGATCGATCGATCTACTGATAATTATATTAGAAGGCAGTTTTTTCCTCTCTCCTTCAGCATTATGCCAAATTTCTGGAAGTAGATCACGTAGTAGATCGTGAGTAGATTGATCGATCTACTGATAATTGCATTAGAAGGCAGTTTTTTCCTCTCTCCTTCAGTATTATGCCAAATTTCTGGAAGTAGATCGCGTGATAGATTGCGAGTAGATCGATTCATCTACTGATAATTACATTAGAAGGCAGGGTTTTTCCTCTCTCCTTCAGCATTATGTCAAACTTCTGCAGGTAGATCGCAAGTAGATCGGACGATCCACTAACATCTCTTTAGAAGGTGTTTTTTGCTCTCTCCTTTAGCACTACGGCAAATTCTTGCAAGTAAATTGCTTGGTAGATCGCATGTAGATCGACCGATCTACTAAAATATCTTTCGAAGGCAGTTTTTTTCTCTCTCCTTCAGCATTATGTCAAACTTCTGCAGGTAGATCGCAAGTAGATCGGACGATCCACTAACATCTCTTTAGAAGGCGTTTTTTGCTCTCTCCTTTAGCATTATGGCAAATTCTTGCAAGTAAATTGCTTGGTAGATCGCAAGTAGATCGACCGATCTACTAAAATATCTTTCGAAGGCAGTTTTTTTCTCTCTCCTTGAGCATTATGTCAAATTCCTGCAAGTGGATGGCTTGGTAGATAGCGAATAGATCGATCGATCTACTGATAATTATATTAGAAGGCAGTTTTTCCTCTCTCCTTCAGCATTATGCCAAATTTCTGGAAGTAGATCACGTGATAGATTGCGAGTAGATCGATTCATCTACTGATAATTACATTAGAAGGCAGTGTTTTTCCTCTCTCCTTCAGTATTATGTCAGACTCCTGCAGGTAGATCGCAAGTAGATCGGACGATCCGCTAACATCTCTTTAGAAGGCGTTTTTTGCTCTCTCCTTTAGCATTATGGCAAATTCTTGCAAGTAAATTGCTTGGTAGATCGCAGGTAGATCGACCGATCTACTAATCGTCAAATAATACTACTATTCAAATAATAATTTTAAGTTCTAGCTTCTAGCACTTTTTAAGTTCCCTAATTTTTAAACCAATTTTCACTATTCAATTCTGCAAAACAATCAATTTGGCCCAAATGTGGTGAAATATGACAGTTTTTTCCTCTCTTCTTCAGTCTTATATCACATTCCTGCTAGTAGATCGCTTGGTAGATCGCAAGTAGATCGATGGATCTACTGAAAACTGCATTAGGAGGCAGTTTTTTTCCTCTCCTTCAGCATTATGTCAAATTCCTGCAAGAAGATCGCTTGGTAGATCGCAAGAAGATCGATCGATCTACTGAAATTTGCATTAGGAGGCATTTTTTTCCTCTCCTTCAGCATTATGTCAAATTCATTTAAGTAGATCGTAAGTAGATCGATCGATCTACTGAAATTTGCATTAGGAGGCAGTTTTTTCCTCTCCTTCAGCATTATGTCAAATTCCTGCAAGTAGATTGCTTTTTAGATCGCAAGGAGTTCGACCGATCTATTGAAATTTGCATTATGAGGCAGTTTTTTCCTCTCCTTCAGCATTATGTCAAATTCCTGCAAGTAAATCGCTTTGTAGATCACAAGGAGATCGATCGATCTACTGAAATTTGTATTATGAGGCAGTTTTTTCCTCTCCTTCAGCATTATGTCAAATTTGGCCACATGCAGAGGAAGAGGGGCCTTCGGGCCTGTCCTACCCGAAATCTTGATTTTTACCGTTTGTTCTGTATTTTTGATATTTTTATACTATGCGCCAATTACATTGTTAAGAATATTATATATTTTTTTTTTTTGGCTGAATTGGATTTTAGAACAAATTATTGTTCGTTTTGATTCTTGCATAATCAAATTGGCAAAAGATTTTCTACAGAGTTGCACTATAGCGACGAAAGAGTTGTCAGTTACCGACTGAGGACTTAGTCCATCACTAATGGCTCGATTAAATTTCGATTTTTAGTGGTAGTAGATCTTTCAAACTAGAGGTCCGGTTAATAGTCGGTACAACCGTTACAGCTGTACCCTTTTAGAGGCCCTGAGGAAATTATTTACTCAGAAGGTTAGAAGGGGATCTGTAATCCGTCCATTTCCATTTCTTCATTTCAAGGAATACCTGAAGACAGGTTGTATTTAGATATTTTAGTCCTTATGAGTTTCCCCCTGATAATTCCTCGTCCCCCTAAAACCGGTCCAAGTCCCCTCCTTCATCTGGAAAAATCACGGGATTGTTACCTAAAACTGCACCTATGTTGTTTTTTAGAACCATTAGAAATATGTGATTCCCTGTAACTTGTGCGCCAGGTGTGTCAGTTAGGGGGGGGGGGCTGCCCCCTTTTGTATTTTGAAAAGTACCTTTTTCTTGGTATTTTCATTGGAAAGCGCGTTTTTATATGTTCATTGAAGAAAATCGAAAACGCAGCAAAATTACCCCATCCCCTATGCTTTGAAAAATATTTTGCTCCCACCCTTTCGAATTGGTGCCCTGTGCCTTGTAGAAATTTCGTCCTTGAAATTTGGACGAAGAAATTGTGGGGTATATTTACTCGCGGTGTATATAGAAATTGCACGGTATTTCGTTTCAGTAGCATTTCTGGCTCCATTGACCTTTCATTTATGCAAAAGTATTTTACTACTTAGTTTGAATTCTTCTCCGTCACACCCAGTACTTACCAAGCTATTTGCGTTCTTCACTTATTTGCTAATTATTATTGCTAAAATTCGTGATATGAGCATTTTTTGTTGCAAAAAAACTGGTTACTTTTGGCTTTGTTTTACTTTTTGTCTTCAAACTTGAAGATTGAGTCAATATCGTTCTGAAATTTTGGGTATACAGAGCTCTTGGTTTTGCAACATTATTATTTAGTGTTTCTGCTTCATCTTAGTAATCTTCTTCTGCTTTTTCTTCCTCATCTTCTGCTTCAGGAGTAACGCCCATTGGTTTTAAATGTTCGCAGCAGAATATCGTTGTTCTTCGTAAGTAAATATTCCCAAAGTTGTCAGAAAGAGTTGGAGGGTGGTAAGACTACGAATTTTTTCTTTGGGTGGGGTAATTTTTCTGTAAATCCTTAAAACAGTATGAACTACAACATTTTGTTTTTGTACTTTTTATGCCTGTCGTCCAACACCCCGTTTTGGTAGTCAGGAAATTCAGTTAGGGATTGTGATTGTTAGAATTAAGGATTCAGTTAGGGACCACGGATTTCAGGAATAGTTGCAAATATAATTAGTGAGCGATCATAAACAGTCAATTGTTGGTATAAAAAGATTGGTTTTAGTAATAAAAATAAAAGCATTATTTTATAGTTTTTGAATAAGAATTACCCAGGAAATTATGAAAATGTAGGATTAGGGGGGGGGGGCTGACCCCGAGGTCTCCCTGCGTGTGTCCATTGGTTATTAATAAGACTCCCCCCCCAAAAAAGGGGCAAATAATTAAGTCGGTTCGTTGACTGAAACAGCCAAAAGTTTATTTTTACTCCTAACTTATGAGATTGTTTTATTTCAGAAGTGAAGCAGATCTGTTACATGAAGTAACTGATCTACAGTTCAGAAATCGTCGCTTACAAGAAGAAATATTACAGTTGAAGAGGCAACTTGTACAGGCTGAAGATGCCAACGTTACCGCACAGAATAACTATGTGGAACTGCAAAAACGTGCTGCAATGTAAGTGGATGACGTTCTAACGCCTTTAAAGGCACATAAAAAATAAAGGAAAAGATATATTTGTGTGTTAAGGGTTACTGAGAGGGATTTGGGAAAGGGACGACTTTGTTAATTGTGGTTACTTTTGTATTTTTAAAGTATTCACCCTTCAGCTCTTTCACATATTATTTGTTGGGGAAGCAATATAGGCATCGCTTGATGGCTTAATGATTAAATCATTTATCCATTATTCAGGAAAGTGTCTGGGGTGGGGGTTAGGCTCGGCTTCCTGTAAGTTCATGAATGCCAAGTCTATTGTTTTGTTTTTTATAAGTTCCTTAGGATTACTGGGAAGGAGGGGGGTTTAGACTGTGTCAGTGTACTTTTTTAGACCAATAAAAAGTGGCCTGAAGAAAATGATGTTTTTTTTACGTTAATTTAAAAAAACGACTGAAATTACGTTTTGTTAATACTCGAGTCTAATATCTTATTCGTTTTCAATGATTCTGCTTCTGCTTGTATGAGGATGTAGTCAGATTCTACATTAAGGAGGGGGAGGAGTTATGGACAGTTTCATTAAACGTGGTTCAGGTACGAGCCTCACCTCTGTGGATGTAATCACGTCTCCAATAGCATTATGATTAAGTCCAATATCTTGTTCGTTTTTAATAATTCGGCTCCTGCTTTTATGAGGAGGTAGTCAGATTCTACATTGAGGAAGGTGGGAGTGGCTATGGGCAGTTTCATTAAACGTTGTTCAAACACGAGCCTCACCTCTTTGGATGTAATCACGTCTCCAATAGCATTATGATTGAGTCTAATATCTCGTTCGTTTTTAATCATTCTGCTCTTATAAGGAGGTAATCAGACCCTACATTAAGGAAGGGGGAGAAGTTATTGGCAGTTTCTTGAAGTCAAAAATTTGTATCCTACCTTTTATCTGAACAGTTTTCTGTTGATAAAAATAGCTGAATCAGCAACTGATTTATAATGGAATAAATGGTGTGGTTTACTTTGACCACAGAATAAATTATGAGAAATTTCTTTTTTCAGTATTTTATGTCGAGGTTTTACATAATTTTGCTTTAGGTAAGTTTGGCTAATTGCTTCATAACTTTCCAAATCCTAATTTTTTTTTAAAATTGATACTAAAAAATTGAGCAGATTAATTGATTTACTGGCACTGATTTGTGAAGTCGTTGTCTGAGACTATGGAATATATGAGTCATTTAGAAGCCAAATCAATTAAGTGCAATTTTAATTTTTAGAATTTTCCCTCAAACAAATTAATTGACAATCAACTTTGTTTACTCCTCAGAACATTCCCTAAAAATGAAGTATATTTCTTTCAAGTATCCTAATCCCGAATAAAAATCAAATGCTAGATTACTTTTTTAGAAGCAGATTTGACTGAACCCATACTTAATTGATTAACTGATTTATTTATTGGCCCTCATTTTTGAAGCTACTGTCCAAGACCATGGGATAAATTAATCATTCAGAATCCAAATCAGTTGATTACAATATGGTATTTCTGAAACATGTGTGTTCAAACTAATTGATTACCATCATCGTCCACTTTCGGCGTTCCTGGTCTATTTTATTGTCATGCTGAGTCAGGTCGTCCCATTGGCAACCAAAGTGCTGGAGTCCAACTTTCGGTACAAGGTCAGCTTTGATGCAGACACGCCAAGTTTTGTGTTGTTTTGACTCTTCTTACACCCTGGAATAGGTCATACGGCTTTTACTATCCTAAAAATTAAGTATAAAAAAACAAGTTTTTTCAACTGAAAATAAGAAGCAACTTTAATAGTTAAAACGAACAGAAATTATTCCGCATATGAGGGGGTTGCCCCTTCCTCGGCTCCCGCTTTTTAAGCTAGAGTCTTTAAGTTCTTTAAAACTACTTCTTATCCAAATTTAACGGCCTTTGTGTTTGAGCAGTCTTTCTTAAGGAATTGTAACTTTAACGTGAAGAGAGGGTTGAGCAAGGGGCAGCCCCTCTCATATATGAAAAAATTTCATATATGAGTATAAATTTCATATATATAAATTTCATATATAAATTTCATATAAATTTCATATAAATTTCATATATATAATTTCATATATAAAATTTCAAAATTTCATATATGAAAAAATTTCATAAATTTCTTTCATAATTTCTGCTCGTTTTAAGTTTTAATGTTGCTCCTTTCTTTAACCCTAGAAGGGTAAGCTTTCGTAAATTTTACGACGCAAAACACTTTTTCGCGGTTGCCATGGAAACGGATGCATTGCGCGAACCGACCTCCCCGATATGTTAATATTATGACTAGCCGGTTCTTGTGCCGTCACCGAGGTTTTATTATCTGAACCGGCTGGGGAGATATTAAGGGTGAGTAGTAAAATTTACGAAAGCTTACCATTTACGTAACTTTTTCACCTATTTCTGGAAAAGGGATTTTTTGATCAAAACTTGGTAATTAGTAAGCTTCTTCGGACAATGAGGTTAGATCAGTTTTTTAACGTTGTTGACAAGCTTCGTAGCAAATTTTGTGAGGAAATAGCACATGAAAATGCTGAATTTGGCTATTTTCTGATTTAACAAATGAGCAGGAAAAATTTTTCACACCGACAAATAGAAATATTACGACTGACAACTGGTTTACATCGATTCCGTTTGCAGCAGAACTACTGAAAGAACCGTATCGACTGACCACAGTTGGTACAGTACGAAAAAACAAGAGAGAAATTTCGGAAGAGCTGCTTGTAAGCAAAGGGAGAATTACAGGAACATCAATGTTCTGTTTCGATCAGGAGCTGACTCTAGTGTCTTATCTTGCTAAGCCATCAAAAATGGTCCTGCTTCTGTCAACTTGCCATGACGGTACCAGTATCAAGCATTCAATCCAGAAGCCTAAGATAATTAAATACTATAATATCACCAAAAGCGGTGTTGACACATTTGGCCAACTGTGTAGTTCAATGTTACCCGCTCGGAAGACCAACAGGTAGTCTATGTATGTGTTCTATAGACTGATTAATATCGCGTGCATCAACAGTTATGTCATCTACTCCTTTAATATCTCCAAATCTGGTGGAAGACCAGTTTCACGAAAAGATTTCATGAATGTTCTGTTCAAAGAGTTGACCCAGCTGCATATGACCACTCGCTTAGAAACCCCCACTTTGCAGTGCTCGATCAGACTCGATATCAGTCAAACAATAGAGGTAACAGGTGAAATACATTCGGGAACGACTGTGGAAGGGAGAAGAACGATCTGCAGCCTTTGCCCGGCGCGCATTCGCCGAATGACTACCAATTTTTGCAACCACTGCAAAAAGCCGTTCTGCGGTGAACACCGTGCGAAGTCATGCATACCATGTGACTCCAAGAAATGACAGCAACCTTTTGTGCTGTGTAGAACATTATCTGAAGATCTGTTTTTGATAATTCCCACTTACTTTTAAAATATACTTAAGTGATGAGTTTTAAAATTCAATGTTTCTGCAAGTAGTAATTTTTACGAAAGCTTACCATCTACGTAACTTTTTGGGAAGCTTACCTTTCTAGGGTTAAGTAGAAAAAACTTGTTTTTATATTTAATTTCTGACCGTTTTTCAATCATGCCTGGAAATTTAATATAAAATTTGGATCGGATGTCTTAAGGGAAAAATGGGCGTGGGAGGGGGTTAATTGCCCTCAAATATTTTTGGTCAATTAAAAAAGGCACTGGGAGGGGGTCTCGACAAGCTGAGTTTCCGCTACTATTGGGTCGAGTCGCTACTTACTTACGGTTCGTTATCACGAACTGTTTGAAAAGATAAAGATTGGAAAATGTATTATTTTAAATAGCTGGAACAAAGCAGGGGTGCGAATTCCCAAAAAAATAGAGGAGGACGAGGATTTTTTTTTAATGAAAATACAAAATCTGTTTTTCAAAATCTATGGGGAGGGGGGGGGGTATTTTGCTTTTTTCTTCTTTTAAAAAAATGAGAATACAAAAAGGCCATTTTTCAAAATATGAAGGTGGGTGGTTTGGAATTGCCCCCTGCCACAAAAACATGATAAATGCAATCACAGCGAAAGAAATAGTACATATTTTGGACCAGTTTTTGCGGTCTATCCCAGCTTTGGAAAAGCAATAATAAAAATTGCGGAAAATTGAAAACAGGGAAAAACTCTACCACCTAAAGACCTTTCTTTTCTAGGGCTTTGGTGACCTAATCTTCATTTTGCTTTCAAATGCCCGGAGGTCAATTTACCAAGCATATTTTTTAAGTATTGATACAAATTCAAAAATATTTAAACATTGAATCTTCTGCAAAATCGAAGGAGATAAAAAATAATGAGTTGTCATAAGGCGTTGTTTTAGAGATCACACTCGCTTTTTTTGCAAATTTCACACTTGAAAGTTTGTTTTTCAAACAAGCGTGTTATTTCTATCGACGTGTGAAGAAATTTTTTTTTTTTTTTTTTTTTTTTATTTCTCGAACAAGTGATAATAGCTTTGGCACGTTTATAATAAATGTTGTAGCCTTTGTTATTTTTAATGCTCATCAAGAGCATAGCCTCAAGAGCATTCTGGTTCTTTCCTCAAAATTTTGAGATGGAAACGAAAATCAGACAAATTCCGATCTTCCTCAAAATTGTGAGACGAAAACAGAAATCAGGAAATTCAGAATTTTCGAAAACTGTACAATTAATTCACAACTGTACAAGTACAGTTATCTTAATAGCCACTCCTGCTCAGGTCATTGTTGCCTATTTGTATCATTAGTTATCATAGGCAGCGTGATAGCGCTGCCTAAGTAAAGAACGATGTGGGCACAAAGTATTATTTATTTATTTTTAATTTTTTTTCTTGGTTTTAGACCGGGGCACGTCCTATAACAGAAGTTGCCGTTGAAACTTTGAAAAGGAATCATTCGATTGGACATTGGAGTGGTTTTTTCCCTTTTTAGTTTCAAACAGCGATTAGAAGGCCACCCACCCTCCATCCACGCGTACCATTTACCCAAAACCATCAAATCGACATTTTGAGATAGCCATTTTGTTCAGCTCAGTTTATTTCCAGATAGAAAATATGTTTCTGAGGAGGATACTCCCTCACAACCCTCAGGACAAATGTTTTAAGTTATGCCCTGGGGGCATATAAGAATGATGTTGGCACAATGTATTATTGATTATTTTTTTCCCCTTAGACCAGGGCACTTTGTATCGAAGAAGTTGTCGTAGAAACTTCGAAAAGGGATCATTCAATTGGAGATTGGAGTGGTTTGTGCCCTTTTTAATAGTCGAAAGTGATAGAAAGGCAACTAACACCCCTTCAACGCCCACCATTTCCCGAAACACATCCACAAAATTTTTTGAGATAGCCATTTTGTTCAGCGTAGTTGATTTCCAGATAGAAAATATGTTTTTGAGGAGGACACTCCCCCACAGCCCTCAGGGCAAGGGTTGTAAGTTATGAACTGTGGGCATATAAGGTTTTTATAGAAAGAGTTGTAGTAGAAACTTCAAAAAAGGTTCATTCAATTTGAAATTCAAATGGCTAGTGCCCTTTTTAATAGTCGAAAGTGATTGGGGGGCTACTAACACCCCTCTCACGCCCACAGTTCAGGAAAATATACCTTTGAGCAGGACACTCCCCCCACAGTCTTCAGGGTAAGGGTTATAAGTTATGCCCTGGGGGTATATAAGGTTTTCATTTAAATCTTTGTCGTAGAAACTTGAAAAAGGGCTCATTCGATTGGATATTCAAAGGGCTAGTGCCCTTTTTAATAGTCAAAAGTTATTTGAGGGCAACTAACCCCCCTCTCACGCCCACCATTTTTCCAAACATATCCAATCAAAATTTTGAGATATCCATTTTGTTCAACGTTGTTGAGAGTTCTGGAAATTAGGTCTTTTAGGATGATAACCCCCACAGAGCCCTCATTGCACTGGTTGTAAGTTATGCCCTGGGGGCATTTATGGTTTATATAGAAAGTTGTAGTAGAAATTTCAAAAAGGGCTCATTTGATTGGAAATTGAAATTGCCCTTTTTAATAGTCGAAAGTGAGTGGAGAGTAATTAACCCCCCTCTCACGCTCATCATTTCCTTTTTATAGATAGAGTTGTCGAAAAACTTCAAAAGGGGCCCATTCGATTGGAAATTCAAAGAGCTAGTGTGCTTTTTCATAGTCGAAAGTGATTTGAGGGCGACTAACCCCCCTCTCACGCCCACCTTTTCCCTTAACACATCCAATCAAAATTTTTAGATAGCCATTTTATTCAACGTAGTTGAAAGTTTCGTAAATTAGGTCTTTAAGGATGACCCCCCCCCCACAGCCCTCAGGGCACGAGTTGTAAGTAGTGCCCTGGGGGCATTTAAGGTTTTATAGAAAGCGATTTGATAGAAACTTCAAAAAGGACTCATTCAATTGAAAATTGAAAGGGCTAGTGCCCTTTGTTAAACGTAGTTGAAAGTTCTGGAAATTAGGTCTTTGAGGATGATAACCCCCTCAGAGCCCTCAGTACAAGGGTTGTAAGTTATGCCCTGGGGGCATATAAGGTTTATATAGAAAGTTGTTGTAGAAATTTTAAAAAGGGCTCATTTGATTGGAAATTGAAATTGTCCTTTTTAATATTCGAAAGGGAGTGGAGAGTAATTAACCCCCCTCTCTCGCCCACCATTTTCCCAAAAACATTCAATCAAAGTTTAGAGGTAGCCATTTTGTTCAACGTAGTTGAAAGTTCTGGAAATTATGTATTTAAGGATGACAAACCCCCCAGAGCCCCAGGGCAAAGGTTGTAAGTTATGCCCTGGGGGCCTATAAGGTTTATAGATAGAGTTGTCGTAAAAACTTCAAAAGGGGCTCATTTAATTGTAAATTGAGAGAGCTAGTGCCCTTTTTAATAGTTGAAAGTGATTGGAGGGTAACTAACCCCCCTCTCACGCCCACCATTCCCCCAAACACATCCAATCAAAATTTTGATAGAGCCATTTTGTTCAATGTAGTTGAAATTTCTGAAAATTAGGTCTTTGAGAATGACACCCCCCCCCCCAGCCCGCAGGGAAAGGGTTGTAAATTATGCCCTGGGGGCATATGCGGTTTTTATTGAAAGCGTTAGTAGAGATGGGGGTACCAGCGCGAACACTCACCCCTGCTGCCACCTATAACTTTTTTTTACTTAGTTTAATGAGGACAGGGTCAATGACCTCTTTCTCAATGGTCTCTTTCTCCAGGTGTGTTTTTGGCACGCGATAGAGTCATTAGGGAGAACACGTGGTTAATGGGGTCAATGTTGTTGTTGTTGTTTTGTGCAGAGTCATTTGGGAGAACACGTGGTTAATTAAAGCGATTGGGAATTTGGAACACCTGTGCTGTCGACCTCAATTCACCTATCGTGAATCAATAATTCCCTTAGAAACAACAAATTAATTCCCCTTTCTTGACAGATCAATCAACCAATGACATCATCTGTCAGACTTTAAAAATTTTCGCCTAGAAACGATTTTCCAGGAATAGATCCAAGTCATTAATGTCATTGCCTCGGAAACAACGCTTTTGGTCGAACTCCAAAAGATATTAATAACCAAACGCCATGAAAACAATTCTCCATGAAACATCTTAACGATGAATTGTTTTAGCGCGGGAATCAGGTTTCTTATTAATTTGAAATGCATTAGCGCAGAGATGCCAAAAACAAAAGGAACACGCTGAATTACGTTTAGGGATTATTTGGGCGAAACTGTTTTAGACAGGTTATGGGATTATTTCGGCGAAACAGTTAGAAGAGAATTTGAGGGTCAAACTCTGTGCTCGTTATAATACACAAGTTCCATTTGAACAGTGTTGTGAGGTCCTCTACCCCAACCCCAAAGGGTTCCAATCCCTCTACCCCAACCCCGAAGGAAGCCCCCGGTACTCAAAGGTCCCCCAAGCTCCCAAAGAGCCACAGCCCCCAAACGCCCTCCTCAGACCCTCAAAGGCCCTCCTCTGGTCCTCAAAAGGCCCCCGGACCCCCAAAGGGTCCCCCCGGACCCCAGAGGCCCCCCGGTCCTCAAAGGTCCCCCGGGCCTGAGAAGCGCCGCGGGCCAGGAATGCGCCGCATGGGGATGCGCCGCAGGGGGAAGCGCCGCAGGGATACGCCGCAGGGATGCGCCGCAGGGATGCGCCGCTTTTTGTTAGAGTTATAGTTTACTTTAATTTTATTTAAGAGTTTGATGTTTTAACTTTGAGTTTAAGTTAGAGTTCTTGTTTAGTTTTAGTTAAGAGTTTAGAGTTTTTTAGCTTAGAGTTTTTGTTGAAGTTCTAGTTTAGTTTAGTTTTAGTTAATAGTTTAGAGTTTTAGCTTAGAGTCTTAGCTTAGAGTTTTTTTTAGAGTTCTAGTTTATTTTAATTTTATTTAAGAGTTTTATGTTTTACATTTGAGTTTAAGTTATAGTTATAGTTTATTTTAGTTTTAGTTAATAGTTTAGAGTTTTTAGCTTAGAGTCTTAGCTTAGAGTTTTTGTTGAAGTTCTAGTTTAGTTTAGTTTTAGTTAATAGTTTAGAGTTTTAGCTTAGAGTCTTAGCTTAGAGTTTTTGTTAGAGTTCTAGTTTATTTTAATTTTATTTTCGAGTTTAGAGTTTTAGCTTAGTCTTAGCTTAGAGTTTTTTTGTTAGAGTTCTAGTTTAGTTTAATTTTAGTTACGAGTTTGATTTTTTTACCTTTGAGTTTCAGTTAGAGTTTTAGTTTCGTTTTATTTAATAGTTTTGTTTTTTAACTTAGAGTCTTAGCTTATATTTTTAATTTGAGTTCTAGTTTAGTTTAGTTTTATTTAAGATTTTATAATTTTAGCTTAGAGTTTTTTTGTTAGAGTTCTAGTTAAGTTTAATTTTAGCTTAGAGTTTGATTTTTTTTACCTATAAGTTTCAGTTAGAGTTCTAGTTTAGTTTTAGTTAAGAGTTTAGAGTTTTTAGCTTAGAGTTTTTATTGAAGTTTTAGTTTAGTTTTAGTTAAGAGTTTAGAGTTTTAGATTAGAGACTTAGCTTAGAGTTTTTGTTATAATTCTAGTTTAGTTTAATTTTAGTTAAGAGTTTGATGTTTTACCTTTGAGTTTCAGTTAGAGTTCTAGTTTAGTTTAGTTTTAGTTAAGAATTTAGAGTTTTTAGCTTAGAGTCTTAGCTTAGAGTTTTTGTTGAAGTTCTGGTATAGTTTAGTTTTAGTTAATAGTTTAGAGTTTTAGCTTAGAGTCTTAGCTTAGAGTTTTTGTTAGAGTTCTAGTTTATTTTAATTTTATTTTAGAGTTTACAGTTTTAGCTTAGTCTTAGCTTAAAGTTTTTTTGTTAGAGTTCTAGTTTAGTTTAATTTTAGTTAAGAGTTTAATTTTTTTACCTTTGAGTTTCAGTTAGAATTTTAGTTTAGTTTTAGTTAAGAGTTTGATGTTTTACCTTAGAGTCTTAGCTTAGATTTTTAATTTGAGTTCTAGTTTAGTTTAGTTTTAGCTAAGATTTTATAATTTTATCTTAGAGTTTTTTTGTTAGAGTTCTAGTTTAGTTTAATTTTAGCTAAGAGTTTGATTTTTTTACCTATGAGTTTGAGTTAGAGTTCTAGTTTAGTTTTAGTTATGAGTTTATAGTTTTTAGCTTAGAGTTTATGTTAGAGTTCTAGTTTAGTTTAGTTTTAGTTAATAGTTTAGAGTTTTAGCTTAGAGTCTTAGCTTAGAGTTTTTGTTAGAGTTCTAGTTTAGTTTAATTTTAGTTGAGAGTTTAGAGTTTTACCTTTGAGTTTCAGTTAGAGTTCTAGTTTAGTTTAGTTTTAGTTAAGAGTTTAGAGTTTTTAGCTTAGAGTCTTATCTTAGAGTTTTTGTTGCAGTTCTAGTTTATTTTAGTTTTAGTTAAGAGTTTATAGTTTTAGATTATATTAGTAGCTTATAGTTTTTGTTAGAGTTCTAGTTTTGTTTAATTTTATTTTAGAGTTTAGAGTTTTAGATTAGTCTTAGCTTAGAGTTTTTTTTTTTAGAGTTCTAGTTTAGATTAATTTTAGTTAAGATTTTTATTTTTTACCTCTGAGTTTCAGTTAGAGTTATAGTTTAGTTTTAGTTAAGAGTTTAGAATTTTAGCTTAATGTCTTAGCTTAGAGTTTTATGTTAGAGTTCTAGTTTATTTTAGTTTTGGTTAAGATTTTAGAATTTTAGCTTAGAGTTTTTTTGTTAGAGTTCTAGTTCAGTTTAATTTTAGCTAAGAGTTTGATTTTTTACCTCTGAGTTTCAGTTAGAGTTCTAGTTTAGTTTTAGTTAAGAGTTTAGTGTTTTAGCTTAATGTCTTAGCTTAGAGTTTTATGTTAGAGTTCGAGTTTATTTTAGTTTTAGTTAAGAGTTTGGAGTTTTATCTTAGAGACCTAGCTTAGAATTTTAGTTTAGTTTAGTTTTAGTTAAGAGTTTAGAGTTTTAGCATAGAGTCTTAGTTTAGAGTTTTGTTAGAGTTCTAGTTTAGTTTACATGTAGTTAAGAGTCTAGAGTTTAACTTAGAGACATAGCTTAGAATTTTAGTTTAGTTTAGTTTTAGTTAAAATTCTAGAATTTTAGCTTAGAGTCTTAGCAGAGAGTTTTTATTAGAGTTCTAGTTTAGTTTAGTTTTAGTTAAGAGTTTAGAGTTTTAGCCCAGAGTCATATCTCAGAGTTTTTGTTAGAGTTCTAGTTTAGTTTTAGTTATGATTTTAGAATTTTAGCCTATAGTCTTAGCTTAGAGTTTTTGTTAGAGTTCTAGCTTAGTTTAGTTTTAGTTAAGATTTTCGAGTTGCTAGCTGAGAGTCATACACTAGAGTTTTTGTCGAAGTTGTAGTTTAGTTCAGTTTTAGTTTGGAGTTTATAGTTTCATCTTAGAGCCTTATCTTAGAGTTTTTTGTTAGAGTTCTAGTTTAGTTTAGATGTAGTTAAGAGTTTAGTGTTTTTAGCTTAGAGTCTTAGTTTAAAGTTTCAGTTAGAGTTTTAGTTTAGTTTTAGTTAAGAGTTTGGTGTTTTACCTTAGAGTCTTAGCTTAGAGTTTTAATTTGAGTTCTAGTATAGTTTAGTTTTAGTTAAGATTTTAGAATTTTAGCTTAGAGTGTTTTTGTTAGAGTTCTAGTTTAGTTTAATTTTAGTTAAGAGTTTGATGTTTTACCTTTGAGTTTCAGTTAGAGTTCTAGTTTAGTTTTAGTTAAGAGTTTGATTTTTTAAATTATAGTCTTAGCTTAGAGTTTTAATTTGAGTTATAGTTTAGTTTAGTTTTAGTTAAGATTTTAGTATTTTAGCTTAGAGTTTTTTTTGTTAGATTTATAGTTTATTTTAATTTTATATAATAGTTTTATTTTTTTAAATATGAGTTTAATTTATAGTTCTAGTTTAGTTTTATTTAAGAGTTTAGAGTTTTTAGCTTAGAGTTTATGTTAGAGTTCTAGTTTAGTTTAGTTTTAGTTAATAGTTTAGAGTTTTAGCTTAGAGTCTTAGCTTAGAGTTTTTGTTAGAGTTCTAGTTTAGTTTAATTTTAGTTAAGATTTTAGAGTTATACCTTTGAGTTTCAGTTAGAGTTCTAGTTTAGTTTAGTTTTAGTTAAGAATTTAGAGTTTTTAGCTTAGAGTCTTAGCTTAGAGTTTTTGTTGAAGTTCTAGTTTAGTTTAGTTTTAGTTAAGAGTTTAGTGTTTTAGCTTAGAGTCTTAGCTTAGAGTTTTTTTTAGAGTTCTAATTTTTTTTAATTTTATTTTAGAGTTTAGAGTTTTAGCTTAGTCTTAGCTTAGAGTTTTTTTTTGTTAGAGTTCTAGTTTAGTTTAATTTTAGCTAAGAGTTTGATTTTTTACCTCTGAGTTTCAGTTAGAGTTATATTTTAGTTTTAGTTAAGAGTTTATAATTTTAGCTTAATGTATTAGCTTAGAGTCTTATGTTAGAGTTAGAGTTTATTTTAGTTTTGGTTAAGATTTTAGAATTTTAGCTTAGAGTTTTTTTTGTTAGAGTTCTAGTTTAGTGTAATTTTAGCTAAGAGTTTGATTTTTTACCTCTGAGTTTAAGTTAGAGCTCTAGTTTAGTTTTAGTTAAGAGTTTGGTGTTTTAACTTAATGTCTTAGCTTAGAGTTTTTAGTTAGAGTTCTAGTTTTTTTTAGTTTTAGTTAAGAGTTTTGAGTTTTATCTTAGAAACCTAGCTTAGAATTTTAGTTTAGTTTAGTTTTAGTTAAGAGTTTAGAGTTTTAGCATAGAGTCTTAGTTTAGAGTTTTGTTAGAGTTCTAGTTTATTTTACATGTAGTTAAGAGTTTATAGTTTTAACTTAGAGACATAGCTTAGAATTTTAGTTTAGTTTAGTTTTAGTTAAAATTCTAGAATTTTAGCTTAGAGTCTTAGCAGAGAGTTTTTGTTAGAGTTCTAGTTTAGTTTAGTTTTAGTTAAGAGTTTAGAGTTTTAGCCTAGAGTCATATCTCAGAGTTTTTGTTAGAGTTCTAGTTTAGTTTTACTTATGAGTTTAGAATTTTAGCTTAGAATCTTAGCTTAGAGTTTAGTTTAGTTTTAGTTAAGAGTTTAGAGTTTTTAGCTGAGAGTCATAGCCTAGAGTTTTTGTCGAAGTTCTAGTTTAGTTCAGTTTTAGTTAAGAGTTTAGAGTTTTAGCTTAGAGTCTTAGCTTAGAGTTTATGTTAGAGTTCTATTCTAAATTTTTAGATGGAAGATAGAAAAAGTAATACTATAACTGCGATTGTTTTCCATGAAGATCAAAAGTTTCATATTATTTATAATTTTTCTTAAGTTCAGTTCTGATTCTTCTCAAAGAGATGAAAAATTTAAAGTTCAGTTCCAAATTTTTCCTAGAATATAGAAAAAGTTGTACATTGATTGTGAATATTCAACATGAAGATAAGGAACTCCAATTTAATTCTGAGTTTTCTCGAAGAAGTGCAAATTGTTCAAGTTCTCTTCTGAATTTTCTTAAAGAAGAAAAAAAAATTAACTCAATTCTGAATTTTAACAATGAAAATGAAAGAACCTTCCACTTCAGTTCTTAATTTCTCAAAGACATAAGAAATTTAAAGTCCAGTTCTAAATTTTTCTCTAGAAGATAGGAAAAGTTATACTATGACTGTGATTATTTTCCAGTGAAGATATTAAGTTTCACTTTAATTCTAATTTTCTTAAGTTCACTACCGATTTTTTGCAAAGAGATGAAAGATTTAAAGTTCTGTTCCAAATTTTTCATAGAAGATAGAAAAAGTAATACTATGACTACGATTGTTTTCCATGAAGATCAAAAGTTTCACATTATTCATAATTTTTCCTAAATTCAATTCTGATTTTTCTCAAAGAGATGAAAAATTTAAAGTTCTGTTCCAAATTTTTCATAGAAGATAGAAAAAGCTATACATTGATTGTGAATATTCAACATGAAGATAAGGAACTCCAATTTAATTCTGAGTTTTCTCGAAGAAGTGCAAATTGTTCAAGTTCTCTTCAGAATTTACATAAAGAAGATAAAAAAGTTAACTCAATTCTGAATTTTACCAATGAAAATGAAAAAACCTTCCACTTCAGTTCTTAATTTCTCAAAGACATAAAAAATTTAAAGTCCAGTTCTAAATTTTTCTGTAGAAGATAGGAAAAGTTATACTATGATTGTGATTATTTTCCAGTGAAGATAAAAAGTTTCACTTTTATTCTAATTTTCTTAAGTTCACTACCGATTTTTTGCAAAGAGATGAAAAATTTAAAGTTCTGTTCCAAATTTGTCATAGAAGATAGAAAAAGTTATACTTTGATTTGAATATTCGACATGAAGATAAGGAGCATCACTTTAATTCTGAGTTTTCTCGAAGAAGTGCAAAATGTTCAAGTTCTCTTCTGAATTTTCTTAAAGAAGTAAAAAATTTATCTCAATTCTTAATTTTACAAATGAAATGAAAAAAGCTTCCACTTCAGTTCACAATTCCGCAAACACAAAAAAAATTAAAAGTTCTCTTATATTTTTTCAAAGAAAATAGAAAGGCTACACTTCAGTTCTGTTTTTTTTTTTCTCAAATAGATGAAAAATTTAAAGTTCTTTTCTAATTTTAAATTAAATTTTAGCTCCTTTTGTCACATGGATTTACCCATCAAATTTTTAAATTAGAAAATGAGTGACTCGTTCTGTTATTAAAGACAATCGTTCAAACTCGTTCATCTAACCTTCAAAACAATAGGTTAGGTTAGGTATAAATAAATATTAATAAATAAATAGAAACATTCCTACATGTTTAAGTTAGGTTAGGTTAGGTTAACTTATCATGAGTGCTCATGATAGGTTAGCCTAACCTTTTCCGGCGAGTATGGTTAGGTTAGGTTAGACTAGATTAAGTTAGGTTAGATTAGGCTAGGTTAGGTTAGGTTAGCCTACGTACACTTCACTTAGGTTAGCTTAGGTTAGGTGAGAGACATGCAAAAAGTTAGGTGTATGATTAGGTTAGGTTAGATTAAGTTAGGTTGGGTTAAGTTAGGTTAGGCTAGGTTAGCCTACGTACGCGCTACGTACTTAGGCTAACCTAGCCTAACCTAACTTAACCCAACCTAACTAAGACTCTAAGCTAAAACTCTAAACATAAACTCTAAGCTAAAAACTCTAAACTCATAACTAAAAAAAAAATATAACACTAACTTAAATTAAGTAGTAAAAAATCAAACTATTATATAAAATAAAACAAAAATATAAATATAACAAAAAAAAACTCCAAGATAAAATTCTAAAATATTAACTTAAACTAGGCTCAAATCGAAATCACTTTAAGAATCTAATATAAGACTCTGAGCTAAAACAACTAAATTCTTAACTAAAATTAAACTAAAATAGAGCTCTAACAAAAAAACTCTAAGCTCAGACTAAGGTAAAACTCTAAACTCTAAAATAAAATTAAAATAAACTATAACTCTAACAAAAACTCTAAGCTAAGACTCTAAGCTAAAACTCTAAACTAATAACTAAAACTAAACTATACTAGAACTTCAACAAAAACTCTAAGCTAAGACTCTAATCTAAAAAATCTAAATTCTTAACTAAAACTAAACTATACTAGAACTCTAACTGAAACTCAAAGGTAAGACATCAAACTCTTAACTAGAATTAAACTAAACTAGAACTCTAACAAAAACTCTAAGCTAAGACTCTAAGCTAAAACTCTAAACTATTAACTAAAACTAAACTAAACTAGAACTTCAACAAAAACTCTAAGCTAAAAACTCTAAACTCTTAACTAAAACTAAACTAGAACTCTAACTGAAACTCATAGTTAAAAAAATAAAACTCTTAGCTAAAATTAAACTAAACTAGAAATATAACAAAAAAACTCTAAGCTAAAATTCTAAAATATTAACTAAAACTAAACTAAACTAGAACTCAAATTAAAACTCTAAGCTAAGACTCTAAGGTAAAACACCAAACTCTTAACTAAAACTAAACTAAAACTCTAACTGAAACTCAAAGGTAAAAAAATCAAACTCTTAACTAACATTAAACTAAACTAGAACTCTAACAAAAAACTCTAAGCTAAGACTAAGCTAAAACTCTAAACTCTAAAATAAAATTAAAATAAACTAGAACTCTAACAAAAACTCTAAGCTAAGACTCTAAGCTAAAACTCTAAACTATTAACTAAAACTAAACTAAACTAGAACTTCAACAAAAACTCTAATCTAAGACTCTAAGCTAAAAAATCTAAATTATTAAATAAAAAAAAACTAAAATATAAATATAAATTAAAAAATAATTTAAAAAAAAAAAATATTAAATAAAATTAAACTAAACTATAACTCTAAAAAAAACTCTAAGCTAAGACTCTAAGCTAAAACTCTAAACTATTAACTAAAACTAAACTAAACTAGAACTTCAATAAAAACTCTAAGCTAAGACTATAATCTAAAAACTCTAAACTCTTAACTAAAACTAAAATAAACTATAACTCTAACTGAAACTCAAAGGTAAGACATCAAACTCTTAACTAAAATTAAAATAAAATATAACTATAAAAAAAACTCTAAGCTAAGAATCTAAGATAAAACTCTAAACAATTAACTAAAACTAAACTAAACTAGAACTTCAACAAAAACTCTAAGCTAAAAAACTCTAAACTCTTAACTAAAACTAAACAAGAACTCTAACTGAAACTCAAAGGTAAAACATCAAACTCTTAACTAAAATTAAAGTAAACTAGAACTCTAACAAAAAGCGGCGCATCCCTGCGGCGCATTCCTGCGGCGCATCCCTGCGGCGCTTCCCCGCGGCGCAGCCCCCGGCGGCGCAGCCCCCTGCGGCGCATTCCTGGCCCGCGGCGCTTCTCGGGCCCGGGGGACCTTTGAGGACCGGGGGGAGGGCCTCTGGGGTCCGGGGGGGACCCTTTGGGGGTCCGGGGGACCTTTGAGGACCAGAGGAGGGCCTTTGAGGGTCTGAGGAGGGCGTTTGGGGGCTGTGGCTCTTTGGGAGCTTGGGGGACCTTTGAGTACCGGGGTCTTCCTTCGGGGTTGGGGTAGGGGGATCGGAACCCTTTGGGGTTGGGGTAGAGGACCTCACAACACTGTTCAAATGGAACTTGTGTATTATAACGAGCACAGAGTTTGACCCTCAAATTCTCTTCTAACTGTTTCGCCGAAATAATCCCATAACCTGTCTAAAACAGTTTCGCCCAAATAATCCCTAAACGTAATTCAGCGTGTTCCTTTTGTTTTTGGCATCTCTGCGCTAATGCATTTCAAATTAATTAGAAACCTGATTCCCGCACTAAAACAATTCATCGCTAAGATGTTTCATGGAGAATTGTTTCCATGGCGTTTGGTTATTAATATCTTTCGGAGTTTGACCAAAAGAGTTGTTTCCGAGGCAAAGACATTAATGAATTGGATCTATTCCTGGAGAATCGTTTCTAGTTAAAAATTTTTAAAGTCTGACAGATGATTTCATTGGTTGATTGATCTGTCAAGAAAGGGAATTAATTTGTTGTTTCTAAGGGGAATTATTGATTCACGATAGGTGAATTGAGGTCGACAGCACAGGTGTTCCAAATTCCCAATCGCTTTAATTAACCACGTGTTCTCGCTAATGACTCTATGCACATGGCCAAAACAACAACAACAACATTGACCCTATTAACCACGTGTTCTCCCAAATGACTCTATCGCGTGCCAAAAACACACCTGGAGAAAGAGACCATTGAGAAAGAGGTCATTGACCCTGTCCTCATTAAACTAAGTAAACAAAGTTATAGGTGGCAGCAGGGGTGAGTGTTCGCGCTGGTACCCCCATCTCTACTAGCGTTGTCGTACAAACTTCAAAAGGGCTCATTTCATTGGAAATTGAAAGGGCTAGCGCATTTTTTTAGTCTGTAAAGTGATTGGAGAGCGACTAACGCCCCTCTCACGCTCACCATTTCCCCAAAGACATCCAAGCAAAATTTTGAGACAGCCATTTTGTTTAACGTAGTTGAAAGTTCTGGAAATTAGGTCTTTAAGGATGACAACCACCCTAACAGCCCTTAGGGTAAGGGTTGTAATTTATACCCTGGAGGCATATAAGGTGTTTATAGAAAGCGTTGTCGTAGAAAATCAAAAAGGGCTCATTCGATTGGAAATCGAAAGGCCTAGTGCCCTTTTTTGTTGAGAGTGATTGGAAGGCTTGACATTTTTATAGTAAAGATCGATGTGGGTATAATGTATTATTTTTTGTTGTTGTTGTTTAGACTTGGGCACTTCGTATCGAAGGAGTTGTAGTAGGAACTTCGAAAAGGGCTCATTCAATTGAAAATAGAAAGGGCTTATGTCCTTTTTAATAGTCGAAAGTGATTGGAGGGCAACTAATCACCCTCCCACGCCCACCCTCCCATTTGCCCATTATGTTTAAAAACTAATTGTTGCATTAAGATTAAATAAAAATACACTGTGTTAATGCTTATTCCCAATAAGGCATCTCAGCAGTATCCCAAAATGACTGAGGGTATTATGTTCAAACTGTCGGGGCTACTTCTGCTCTTAAAACTTAACCAAATCAAAATAGCGTAAGTGTATCCAAGCTATCACAGAAACTAAACAATTTTTTGTGAATGGTATCAATTTTTCCAATTCAGGTCGACTAGAAGAAGTATGAAACTAAATTAAACACTACCCTCTATGTGCAGACATTTAAAAGAGTGTATGTTGTTAATAATTGCTGAAATTGTCTCTCAGGTATAGAAATTCCAAATCAAACTATAAAGTCTATAAAAAACGAAAATATTAAAAGTATTATTTTCTTTCTTCCTAAAAAGATTATATCAATATAAAACGAACAGAAATTAATTAAAAAATTTTTTTCACAAAATAGGTTTTTCAAAGAAAAGTAAATAATTCCATTAAACAAAAAATGAGCAAAAATAAAATCAAATACGGTAATCTACCAAGCTCGAAACTACCACAAAATCAGCATCGATAAATAAATGAAACCCAACTTATTTTTTGGAAAATGTTTTTTTTAACTAATAGTAAAAAAAACTCTGTTTATTGTTTGTAAGATTGAATTGCCTCTCGGTAAGCTGCGTTCTATTAGTCCTGGAAGTTTTCTGGATTGCGCCTACGAATAGGACACATGAATGTTTGTTTTTCAAATTTATGCTGCCCCAGTCTATTAGGCCTGAAACATCATGTGGAGATAGGACTATCTGCACCTGCTGAACTTTCCTACCCTAATAGCCTCTCCTCTTCACAGGTCACTGCTGCCCATTTGTTACATTAATTTTAGTACAGAAACTCTGTTTATTGCTTGTAGTATTGAGTTGCATCTCGACAAGCTGCGTTCTGTTTGTCCTAGAAGGTTTCTGGTTTGTACTTACGAATTAGGACACAATAAGGTTTTCTTGAAATTTTTCTGTCCACCCTTCCCCTGCTTGTTAGGCCTAAAAGTAACAGTAACAGTATCTCAAGTCTTCTTTTACGCTCAATCGTTTATGCAGAATTGAGTTTGCAAATAGTCTTGTCTGTTTCTTTATAGGTCTGGTCTGGTCTGGTCTGTTTCTAATAGTCTGGTCGTTCTTTGACGCGAACGTGTTGTTCATTTAATGCTCAGAAGGAAAAACTGGTCCTTGTATGATATGTCCCCTACCGCTCAAGTTGTTCATGCATTGACACGCTGTAAACCGGTTTCTTTCTCTACTTTTTTTTTCAACTTAGCGTTGAGAAAAAACAGAATAGATGGGAAATATATGATTCTGGCTAAATATTTCCATATTATGGGGGGGGGGGGGGGAGGTAAAGTATTTCGACAGTGTAAAATCAGAAAATAATTCTTACTTCATAATATCGTATAATTGTAGCTAACACATTTTGCATGCAGACCCGCTGTATTTCAACTCCCCCCCCCAAATGTGCAAATATTAGCCTAAATTTGTTTCTGAAATATTTTATTTTTATCATACTTAGGTATATTTCATTAGGATTAACCTAACTTTACTTCTTAAAGAGGTTGGGGGTATATCATACAAGTACCAAAAAACTTAAAAAAAATTCATAAAGATAGTGTGGGAAATAGAAATCATATGGAAAATATAAGGAACCCCTGATATACGTTTCTACAAAAAGTTTCTGGTCTGTCACTACAGACTATCGTAATAAGCCTCACTTTGCATACCCTTTTTCGTCCTCTGTATGCAACTAAGTTTTCTATGGTGACATTGCAACAAATAATTAGTTGCACTCTATCACCTGGTTCTCCTCCTTTTATCGCAATTAATGGCCAACATATTCTTTATTTTATATTCTGCTGTGTAAGTTTCTTTTTGCAACGAGATGACTGTAAAACTTTTATTCTCTTTTCTTTGTCATAGGAGCTGTATCCGCTTATATGAATTTTCATCTAATTAGGAATTCTTTTATCACCTGAAATTAATATCCCTTGGAAAAGGAAGTATTGTAATACATGACATTTTTATTTTTTATTAATGAGCTAGTTTTAGTTTTGATTCGCTTGCACTTTAATTTAAAAATTATTATAAAATTAATTTTTATATTAATAAATAAAATAATATAAAATTAAATTAAATAGGTCCATTAAGTATTCTCAAGGCCAATTCATAGTTTTTTTTATTAAATTAAACTTATTATATATTATTAAATAAGATATTTGGGAGAATCCTTGATATCTTTGAAGAATTTAATAAAAAATTAAACTTTGGGAGAGTTTGTAAGTAATCATTTTTAAATGGTCACAAAATTCGCTCAGGTTCATTTCTTGACTTCTTCAAGGCATCTCGCTTCCATTTATCTCATTTTACAGATGAAAAAAGGGTTTGATTCGCTTTTAGTTTGCATAAAACAAGTCTAAATAATAAGTTTAATTAAATATATAAAAAAAATTGTGAATTAGCCTTGTGAATACTTAATGGACCAATTGGATCAGATAAAACCTTGTTTTTCTCCTAAACCTGTCTTTTTGTTTTCTCCTGTCCTTTCCTTTCTCCCTTTCCTTTCTTTTCCTTTCCTTTCCTTTCCTTTCTCCTGTTTTCTCCTGTCCTTTGTTTTCTCCTAAACCTGTCTTTTTCTCCTAAACCTGTCTTTTTGTTTTCTCCTGTCCTTTCCTTTCTCCCTTTCCTTTCTTTTCCTTTCATTTCCTTTCCTTTCTCCTGTTTTCTTCTGTCCTTTGTTTTCTCCTAAACCTGTCTTTTTCTCCTAAACCTGTCTTTTTGTTTTCTCCTGTCCTTTCCTTTCTCCCTTTCCTTTCTTTTCCTTTCATTTCCTTTCCTTTCTCCTGTTTTCTCCTGTCCTTTGTTTTCTCCTAAACCTGTCTTTTTCTCCTAAACCTGTCTTAGGTCTATTCTTGCCTGAAACCCGCGATTTCCTAAACTTTTCTAGGTTGTTTAAAAAAAATGAAACTTTTGGGAAGTACCATTATTTCAGTGTTGCCATGGTGAACCATGAAAATATATAAGCAAAATTACTTAGTTAAATTTGTAATGCTTTTCGTTCGTAACAGTTCAAACATTAACAATCTGTTTATTCTCAAAGACAGCTACACCTCCATAGAAAAGCTGGACTTTATTAAGAAGTTGGGTGACGTGTATTTTTGTATAGTTTTTTTTGTGACTTTCACCATTTTTCCTCTCTTTTTTTAAATTTGGTTTCTCTCTTTTTAAATAAATCGCATATAGAGTTCTTTTTCGGTAAAAATTGAATTCCAGATTTTTCCTAACTTTTCAAGATATATACGGTTGTGCAAATTTCACTTAACCAATTCGGACAATTAGATTTATTGTCACCGTCCTTCGTACTTTAAGTTATATTTATATTTCTTAACATTGGACATGATCGTCTCTTACTAGGATGCTAGCTACCGCTGGAACCCGGATCACATAATAGGCTATTGAACCAAGAAGAAATCTTTCTGCTAAATTCTGATGTTCAAGAATAAGCTGCTACCACGCTTATAGCGCACTAATATCGCGAGGATATTATTCTTTGTCATTTTTTTTATTACCATTTTTCTTTTTCTTTTTTTTTTCATTTCTTAGGAGAGTTATCTGGGTCGTATCCAGGATTTTTGTTCTGGAATGGGGTATATTTTTCCAGGGGTTCTACACAAAGAAAAAAAAAACTCATCAAAAATTTGTTTATACCTCGTATGTAGGCTATTTTTGTTACGCTTTTACGAGTCAGACAAACATTTCCGGGGGGGGGGCGGTCAAGCCCGTTATGAGTGGGTCAGTGTTTCTAGTATCCCCGAATTTTTCAGGATATCCCCGAAGCAAAATATGATTCTCCCAAATATCCCTGATAACTGAAGATACGTATTTCGAGCTCCATTCATTCAGTATTTATCAGAATTAATTTTTGGGGAAATTTTGGAAGCTGAATGATCTTCCAGGGAAAATCGGGGAACCCTGAAATATTTGGGGATACAATGTGCTCTGACCTTGAGTTGTGACACACTCAAGAACCCCATCTTTGAAGAATGCAACTTTCCGGGTTATCCGTCAGTTATTGATGACCCACACAAAAATTCAGGTCCAGCAAACTTAAACACAAACTACGATTTCTTTGCGTAAATTTAAGTTTTTGAAGGGCTAACTCCCCCGTTGTGTTATCTCTTTCGAAAAAATGTAGTAATCACCCTACAAATTATAGCTACACTCATAATAAATCTAAAACCAAAGAAAGTTCATGGTGTTCTCTTATATTGCTTCTAACCGGTACCTAGTCATAGATTCAAGGACATGATCAAGTTATTAAATTCTATTGTTGTTATGGAAAGTTGTAATAACAAAAGTAGGTGGGATCCTAGATATAATTTGATTCTAAGTTTATATCTGATGAGATTATAATTTCCTTTCTTTAATACCATTTTTGTCTGGTCAGGTACATTGTATGTTGTTCTATTTGCCCTTTGACATTGAATTTGATTAAAAATTTTCCCTTTTATCTATTACATTGACCTTACGTTGAAAAAGAAAACGATTTTCTAATAGTTTGAAAGTGATTAACTTTTAAGACAACGCTTGCTATATTATTTAATCAGGTTTAAAATAAAATTCATTTTCGGGTGAGTGGAAATCAAGTCAAAATGGGGTTAATTTATCCAAAGGAATTACCCTTATGGATCATTTGTATAATTGTTTGAAAACGTTAGTATGTATTCAAAAATTACATACTGAAGAGGTTCCAGGTTTTTGTGTGTTTTGGGTGGGGATGGTAATGGCAGTCTTTTATTTGATTAATATTACTCAAGACTCGTTTGGCCTATTTTGGCTCGTTAGTGTTATATCTTATGATCGAACACAACTCCCTGCCTAAAACGAAAGGGTACATTACAGAGGTGAGGCTCACGAAAAGACGATTACATACCCAAACTTATAAAGATAGAAAAATTGAGAAGAGATATTTGAAGAGTAAAGATTTTGTTGCTAGAAAATTTTTTGTGTCATCTAAGTAAGAAACATGCAGAGAATTTAAACGATATGCGCTTTGTAAAATAAAAACTAATGGACCCCCTTTCCTCCCGTGCAAGTGCCTAAGATTAAACCTTATTCTTTGCTAGACTGTCTTGAAGCTGCCAGAAGACTTCGATGGTATCACCCTTCTTAGAGATAGGTCCAACGTTATCTTAGGTCCAACGTCTTCTTAGAGCCAACGTTATTTTGCGCTAGAGTATTGTACTGATTTATGTACGTAAGTTATATGCACAATCCCCTTTCCTTCATATAAAGGGAGGTGGGCGCTCTCTCCCTCGACTGGTCTGAGGGAACCTTTCCCGAAAAAATTGCGGCCTAAAAATGTGGTTCTTTGTGTTTTCGACCCCTTTTCCCCTGAAGGTCGGACCGGTTTCCACTTATAACTGAGCCTAAACTATAGGGCACCAGAGGGTGCATCATACGTTTCTTCGTCGAAAATGCCTGTACATAGGCAATTGAAGGCGTCCCTCTCAGGGTTGCCAACTTGCACACTTTTCGTGTGAAATGCACTCTTTTTTACCATAGAGGGAAAGCGAAAGAGCGAAAATCACTCTTTTTGGGCGTTAGTTTTCATTCACTTTGAACGTCAGTAGTTGGTAACTTCGTCAAAAGTGTAATTAACCCAAGGAACAGGGTTACCAACTTACACAGTTTTTGTTTGAAATGCACTCTTTTATACCTCAGAGGTGATGTGCAAGCTTAGGCAGCCTTGCGCCTGTAATTTTTTTTACTTGCACTCTTTTCGAGCAAAAATCACTCTTTTTTTTGCCTTGATTTGCACTCTTTTTGGACGTCAATGGTTGGCAGCCATGGTGCCTTTCCCAAGATTGGTGCAACGGAACAAATCACTAAAAATAGTGATTTTTAGTGGGTTCAGAGGTTTGAGTCCTGATGTAGCTGGCTATTTGGTTTAGAACGATAGTTAATGGTGTGACTCTGTAAGCTCAGCCAGAGTCGACCCAGCTCTAAATGGGTACCTAAAGAAATCTGGGGGAAAATACGGGAAGTGTTGGATGATTTGCCCCAACTACGCTACTAATTATTATTATTTTTATTATTGTTCATTCGAAATCACTTCACACTGAAAAATGGAATAAGCTAAATAAAAAATAGTAAAATAAAATCAACGCAGAGCAAATAGTTAAAAACATAGCAAACGGTCTGATAGAATTCAGTGTCGCCACCAAAAATTAACTTCAGTAATCGAATAAATACGGAAACTTAAAAACACAACAGATACCTAGGTAAATTTCTGGGTGAGTACCGAAGATCAAGGATGGTTAAGGGTTTTAGATGATATTATATGCAGATTGTTGCTTTTCTACGGGAATAATGCATTCGGAAATGCTGAATTTTCTAACCATGTAGAAATTGCGGGTCCAGGGGGACGGGGATGAGGAAACGAGGAAGATATCTCGTGAAGTGGAAGAAGACTTATCGGAGTTTTGGCTTATCACTATTTGCAAGAACTTCACAAAACGGCACTATATATAAGCAATGTATGTTAGTACAACGGATCTAAATAATTTGAAAGAAGCTTATTCGTAGCTTTAACGTAGCTTATTCGTGAAAAAGGAGGCGTATTATAGACCGATTTGACGTTAGATTTGGCCTAATAAGAGTTGCCCTCTGTCCATTGTTGAGGAGTCGATGAGGAGACCAAGGTAAGTTATGCGATGAATTGGGTTGATCATGCCAAATCCAAGAGGAATTTCTTGTCACTGAGCTTACTTCCAGTTGTAGAATGCAACTTCGGACTGCTCGGCATTAACTTCAAATCCAGTCCTTTCATGCTCGGATTCTAGTGATGTGTAAACCTCGCTAATGCGCTAGATAGTGCCACTCAAATTCTGAATGTCTTATGCAGAACAGATTGTTAACAAAATAAGACTGGTGAGGGTGAAGAATGAGGAGGAGAAGATTGTGCAGCAGCAACGTTATTGTCGAAAAGTGAAGTGGAAGGAAACATTTCTTCAAACCCAATAAGAATATCAGGAAATGTTGTAAGGATAGAAGATAGAGGGTATACTTGAAGGCTGTCAGCTTTAGATGATGGATAAGTATTATTAAAACTTTAAGACGAGAATATGCATCTCAGAGTTCTAATATGCGAAGAGTTGGCCCTGTGTTTTCTCTGCATAGAGAAGCACAGTGGTTTAAATCAAAGAGTCAAACGCTTTACACACGTCGTGAGCAGCTAGCACGAGAGTTTCACCTGAAGAGTCACCATTGATAATTACATCCACAAGGACAGACAAGGGGTGGGTATAACCAAAATATGGTTGGAATTTGAATACGCATGGTGGGACATGAAACTTCGCATCTGAATGAGCGATGAAAAGCTGCTGAAAGAGCTTGGAGAAAGTAGTAGCCATCGTCATAGAACGAAACAACGAGCCGTGGGTGACAAGTTTCTAGATGTTTTTGAGCGAAACTTCATGCTCATTTTAAAAGAAAATCAATGCTAAGTAATTTTTGAAAAGAGCTTGTAAACCCATACCCTACCCAAAGGTTTAGCAAGCAATTTTTCATAGATAAATCATGTAATCGTCAAGTTCTGTCAAAATTTAGCTAAACACTCACCTTAGAATATGTCTCTCCCCCTCCTGAAGCTATGCCCATGAGCCTACTCTGTAACTTGACTATACAATTATAATCTACTCTTTCAAAAATAAAATTTCAGTCGAAGTAAAAAAAAAATCCTCGAAATGAAAAAACTTTAAAATAGTTAAAAAAAAGAAGAGAAATTCGTGGGTAGTTTGGTAAGGCCTAATATCTTTCTTTTGTCTTTTCTTTCTTTGTAAAATTTAACCTTCACACATTAATTTTCTACTTTTTATATAAAGTCATTGGTGCGAATAATACGCAATTACCCAATGCTCTCCGGAAAAAAATTAGAATCAATAAGAATAAATATGAAGTAAAAAAAAAACTTCGTAATGAAAAAAACTCTTCTAATAGTAAAAAAAAAAGAAATGAAAATCGTGAGCAGTGTGGTAAGGCCTAATATCTTTCTTTTGTCTTTTCTTTCTTTTTAAAATCTAACCTTTACACATTAATTTTTTACTTTTTGTATAAAGTCATTGGCGCGAATAATACGCATTTACCCAATGATCATCCGGAAAAAATTCGAATCATAAAAATTAAATATAAGTGCCACAACAACAAAGACTTCTTAAAGCATGACGATAAATACTTTATTTTCTCAGCGGTTGATCATATTATCTACGGCCAGCTCAATTTTAACTCCTTATGGAAGCTCCATGGGGCAATTCCTGAAATCAGAGGCGACGCTATAGCGTTGCCTATAGTAAAGGCTATACGGCTCCAATGTTTTATTATTTATTATTTTTTTTTTCCCAGAGGCGCTTCATATGGAACGGGTCGTCGTAGAAACTTCAAAGGGGGCTCTATTCGATTGGAAATCGAGAGTTCTAGTGCCCTTTTTAAGGGTCGAAAGTGATTGGAAGGCAACTAATACCCCTTCCACGCCAACCATTTCCCCAAACACATCCAATCAAAATTTTGAGATAGCCATTTTGTCCAGCGTAGTTGATTTCCAGATAGAAATTATGTTTTTGAGGAGGACACTCCCCCTTAGCCCTCAGGGCAAGGGTTGTAAGTTATGGCCTGGGGGCATATAAGGTTTTTATAGAAAGCTTTGTCGTAGAAACTTCAAAAAGAACTCATATCGATTGGAAATTCAAACGGATAGTGGCCTTTTTAATAGTCGAAGAAGCTCCTTTTTAATAGTCTAAGAAGTCAGAGCTTTCTAGAAGCTCCATGGGGCAATTCCTGAAATTACATTCAATATTTACTTGCTAAGGGTTAGACAGACGTTTTGTCGAAGAGGAAAGGCTGTAAACGGTTGGCAGACCTTTTTCAGGGAAAAATTTTGGTTAATATTTGGGGTTTTATATGGTTTCTAAGGTAAAGAGAAAATAATTAATTCAGTTAATATAGTTTAAGGCTGATTTACATTCAACTTGAAGGGCATAATACTCCAAATATTATTCCATAGAAGAGCATAATATTCCAAAAGAGTTTCTAAGTCAGGACAATTCTGAAATTACTTTTCAATATTTATTTGCTAAGGGCTAGGCAAACTTAAGCGCTTTATGGAAGGGTCTACGGCTGTGAACCCACAGTTTTTGGCAGTTATTTTGGCTTCCTGTAGTAATTCTTGGCAATTATTTAGGTTCTTCTGGTGAAAGCAAAAAATTTATCTGGTTAACATGAATATATTTTAAGATTGAATGACCTTGAACGGCTACATTGAAAAGCACAGTAGTCCAAAAAAGCGGAAATAATTCTGCAACATTATTAGTGTACATTAATGTACATTAATTAGTGGTAATTAATGTACATTAATTAGTGGTAATTAATGTACATTAATGTACATTAATTAGTGGTAATTAATGTACATTAATGTACATTAATTAGTGGTAATATTGCCCCTCTTATTCATGACAATTGAATTTTACCCTTTAAAACAGTTGAATGTGGAAATTTCCGAAACTACTTTTCTATGTGTAATTAATTAGAGGCTACAAATACCTAAGTGTTTTCTTAAATGGTGTACGGCTGTGAATGGTAGGTCGACTTTTTTTTTATGAAAAACTATTTTTGGCAATTATTTTGAATTACTATGTCTTCTCTCTTAAAATGAAATACTGGGTTTGATTAAAATAGTGTTATGCATATGGTTTGAGATTGAACGACCTTGAGCTTTAACTACTGCTACTACAACTAACAACTCACCGGAGCACCGAGCCGCCCGAGGCCAACATAGCTACGCAAGCTAGTGCGTAACTATGTTGCTAGTTCTAGCTTATTCAGGAATGGTGATTATTATCTAAATTAGTCTTAATAGTAAAATATTATTTGGAAAATAAATTATTGGGAATTTCGAAAAATAACCTGAAACCCCTGAAAAATGTCGTCGAATCGAAACAAAAAGTCCACTATTTGAATCTCCATGGCCGAAATTATGTACATAAAACGAGAAAAAATAGAGATAGTGGGAGACTCTATGCGTTTTCAGTTAAATCTAACACCCAAAATGCCTAGGTTGAGAGCCGCGTTAAGATTGAAAATTTTGCTGATACTACGGGAAATTTATGTGTGTTATTTGAAACAGTTCTTGCCAGTGTGAGCATTCAATTAAACTTTGTTGAAATACTGCATACTTTTATTTATTCTTTGACAACCCATAATTTACTCTGTTCTCATTACTATTGACGAAGTTGTCGTAGGCCTACCAATAAAAACGGATTAATGGATATTGAGGATTTTTTTTATCCTGCCTGCGTTAAAGGTATTTATGTCAGATCTAGGTGCGTACAAAGAGAGTCTGAATCCCCCCTCCCAGAATCCCATTGTTTTACTACTTCCCCTGGCGTTTTTCGTTAATCCTAAATTCATATTTATTTTAGTGGTTCTGACAAACTGAGCCCCTCCCCCGTTTTTGTTTTCGGAAACAAAATTAATATTGTTTATAATTAAAAAAAAGAATCGAACTTGGCTATTTTTTACTTACTGTTTCAGATTCCTGACCCTAGAAAATAGTCCACCGCAGACTGTTGCTTGACCATACCGCGAAGCACCTTAGTGTCATAAGAAACCAACGGTGGTGATTCGCTTTTTTTTGAAGAAACATTCCCAGATTTTGCCTTTGTAATTTTCTTGCCCCATCAGTGGGCAACTTTAAATTTTAATCTTTAATTTATTCATCTTCTTTCCTTGTTGTCTTAGGCTAATTCTATTGGTTGAAAGCAATTTTTTGTTTTGCCCCTGAAACGGGTGCTCAATCATTGTAGAATTAAATTAAAAAAAACAAGTTATTTTTAACTGAAAGTAAGAAACGACGTTAGTAGATTGTATATATGGAATTCTACCGGTCCTATAGGAAGATATTTCTACCGGTCCTATAGGAACATATTTCTACCGGTGGTATAGGAAGAGATTTCTACCGGTCCTATAGGAAGACATTTCTACCGGTCCTATAGGAAGACATTTCTTCCGGTCCTATTGCAAGACATTTCTACCGGTCCTATAGGAAGACATTTATGTTCCGGTTATTGACTTACCAAGGCCAACCAGACAGGTTTCTGATGGGTATAGTCTGGTTTGGTGAGTGTAGTCTGCTTGTGGGGGTGCATTGGGGGTTTGTGGGTATATTCTTGATTTTTGGTTCGAGTCAGGTTTGGTGAATATAGTCTGGTTTGGTGAGTATAATCTGGTTTGATGGGTATAGTCTGGTTTGGTCTAGAGATTGTCAAATTGCGTATTTAGGAATTGTTTTGATTGACATTTTTGCAAAAAGGGATAAGGAATTCGCAAATTGGACACTATGAACGATATTAATTAATGTTTTGAATAATAGGAGTGTGAATGATTCTAATTAGTGATTGGATTGTAAGAAGGTGGAGAAAAAAGGATTAAACTGATTAGTAGTTAAGGTAACCCCGAAGGGGTTGTTAACTCAGGTAATTTGTTATAAATTTGAAACAACATCAGTCTATGAAAATGGCTAACGACGATAGAATGACATTGTTAGTTGACCTAGCTTTACCTCTCCGATGTGGTCTGTATAATACACAAGTGATGTTTGAACAGTATTGTCAATTTAAAATAGGGTCTAACGTTTTAGTATACTAAAAAGTTGATACTAAGAGGGATGTAGATGGTAAGAAAAGAATTTTAATAATGAAATTCAGAACAAACCTTAAAAATCCTTGCAAATCCAGTAGTAAGGTGTATGTGAGTACGAACCATCAAGGGTCATAAGCACCAACGACCCTAACCAGCAGAGACATCAACTCCCCAAAGGTCCCTTATCCCCAAACTCGAAGGGCGCCCCCTCCCCCCCTTTTTTTAACATGATGTATTTTTTTCAACTTTTTTTTACATGTCTTCGAATCAGATGAAACAAACTTAAATTCAGTAGTCTTTTATCATGGTTTACCTTGTCATAGTTACATTCTCTTAATTTTTCAAAGTTCATTTTGAATTTCTTTCATTGAAATGCAAGAGTTGGATTATTTCAGTAATGTCTTGTTATGCTTTACCTTTTCACTGTCTTGTTGTGCTTTATCTTGTAAGATTTACTCTCTCTTTAATTTTCAAAGTTCATTTTGGATTTCTTTCCTTGAACTGTAAGAGTTGGAATATTTCAGTAGTTTTTTGTCGTTGTTTACAATGTCACAGTTACATTCTCCTAATTTTTCAAAGTTCATTTTGAATTTCTTTCGTGAAATGCAAGAGTTGGAATATTTCAGTAGTGTTTTGTCGTATTTTACCTTGTCACAGTTACATTCTCTTGATTTTTCAAAGTTCATTTTGGATTTCTTTTGTTGAAATGCATGAGTTGGAATATATCAGTAGTGTTTTGTTGTGCTTTACCTTGTCACAGTTACATTTTCTTAATTTTTCAAAGTTCATTATGAATTTCTTTCGTTGAAATGCAAGAGTTGGTCACAGTTAAATTCTCTTGATTTTTCAAAGTTAATTTTGAATTTCTTTAGTTAAATGCAAGAGTTGGAACATTTCAGTAGTGTTTTGTCGTGGTTTACCATGTCACAGATACATTCTCTTGATTTTTCAAAGTTTATCTTGAATTTTTTTCGTTGAGATGCAAGAGTTGGAATATTTCAGTAGTGTTTTGTCGTATTTTACCTTGTCACAGTTACATTCTCTTGATTTTTCAAAGTTCATTTTGGATTTCTTTCGTTGAAATGCATGAGTTGGAATATATCAGTAGTGTTTTGTTTTTCTTTACCTTTTCACAGTTACCTTCTCTTGATTTGTCAAAGTTCATTATGAATTTCTTTCGTGAAATGCAAGAGTTGGAATATTTCAGTAGTGTTTTGTCGTGGTTTACGTTGTCACATTTACATTCTCTTGATTTCTGAAAGTTCATTTTGTTTTTTTTACTTTAAATACAAGAGTAGGAATATTTCAGTAGTGTTTTGTCGTGGTTTACCTTATCACTGTTATATTCTCTTGATTTTTCAAAGTTCATTTTGAATTTCTTTCCTTGAAATGTAAGATTTGGACTGTTTCAATAGTGTTTTGTTGTGCTTCGCCTTGCCAAAGTTACATTCTCTTGATTATTCAAAGTTCATTTTGTATTTCTTTCGTTGAAGTCAAAGTTTTGCAATGTTTCAGGAGTGTTTTATTGTGATTAACCATGTCACAGTTACATTCTCTTCACTTTCCAAAGTTCATTTTGAATTTACATAGTGAAATGCAAGAGTTGGAATATTTCAGTAGTGTATTGTTGTGCTTTACCATGTCTCAGTTACATTCTCTTGATTTTTCAAAGTTCATTTTGGATTTCTTTCTTTGAAATGCAAGAGTTGGAATATTTCAGTAGTGTTTTGTAGTGTTTTACCTTGTCACAGTTACATTCTCTTGATTTTTCAAAGTTCATTTTTGGATTTCTTTCGTTGAAATGCAAGAGTTGGAATATTTCAGTAGTGTTTTGTTATGGTTTACCCTGTCACAGTTACCTTCGCTTGATTTTTCAAAGTTCATTTTGGATTTCTTTCCTTGAAATGAAAGAGTTGGAATACCATTTTTCGCTAAGTGTCAGGGTGAATAAATTCCTTATCAAAATCCTTTGTCGGATACATCAAATAAAATTGAAAAAATCTAAATTTCAGAATGAATAAATTCATTATCAACATCCTTTGTCGGATATGTCAGATAAAATTGACAAAATCTAAGTATCGGAGTGAATTTTTTTTTATCAACATCCTTTGCCAGATACATCGAATAAAATTGATAAAATATAAGTGTAAAAGTGAATAAATGTTTCTATGAACATCCTTTGTCAGATACATCAAATAAAATTGACAAAATCTAAATTTAAGAACGAATAGATGCTTTATCAACATCTTTTGTCAGATATGTCGGATCAAATTTACAAAATCTAAGCATCAGAGTGATTAAATTCTATATCAAAATTCATTTCTCCGATACATAGGATAAAACTGATAAAATCTAAGTGTCGGAATGAATAAATTTTTTTTATCAGCATCCTTTGTCAGATACATAAAATAAAATTGACAAAATCTAAATTTCAGAATGAATAAATTCATTATCAACATCATTTTTTCGGATATGTCGGATAAAATTGACAAAATCTAAGCATCAGAGTGATTAAATTCTATATCAACATCCTTTTCTCGGATACATAGGATAAAATTGACAGAATCTAAGTGTCAGTGTGAAATTTTTTTTTATCAACATCATTTTGTCGGATATGTCGGATAAAAATGACAAAATCTAAGCATCAGAGTGATTAAATTCTAAATCAACATCCTTTTCTCGGATACATAGGATAAAATTGACAGAATCTAAGTGTCAGTGTGAATAAATTTTTTATCAACATCCTTTGCCAGATACATCGAATATAAATGGATAAAATATAAGTATCAGAGTGAATAAATTTTTTTTATCAACATCCTTTGTCAGATACATCAAATAAAATTGACAAAATCTAAATTTCAGAATGAATAAATTCTATATCAACATCCTTTGTCGGATATGTCGGATAAAATTGACAAAATATAAGTGTCAGAGTGAATAAATTTTTTCTTATCAACATCCTTTGGCAGATACATCGGATTAAATTGACAAAGTTTAAGTATCAGAGTGACTAAAATCTATATCAACATCCTTTTCTCGGATACGTAGGATAAAATTGACAAATTCTAAGTGTTAGAGTGAATAATTTTTTTTTATCAACATCCTTTGGCAGATACATCGGATAAAATTGACAAAATCTAAATTTTAGAATGAATAAATTCATTATCAACATCGTTTGTCAGATATGTTGGATACAATTGACAAAATATAAATATTAGAGTGGCTAAATTCTATATCATCATCTTTTTCTCGGGTACATAAGATAAAATTGACAAAATCTAAGTGTCAGTGTCAATAATTTTTTTTATCAGCATCCTTTGTCAGATACATCAAATAAAATTGACAAAATCTAAATTTCAGAAGGAATAAATTCATTATCAACATCCTTTGTCGGATATGTCGGATAAAATTGACAAAATATAAGTGTCAGAGTGAATAGATTTTTCTTATCAACATCCTTTTGTCAGAAACATTAAATGAAATTGACAAAATCTACATTTTAGAATGAATAAATGCTTTAACAACATCCTTTATCGGATATGGCGGATAAAACTTACAAAATCTAAATTTCAGAATGAAAAATTCTATGTCAACATCCTTTGTTGGATAAGTCTGATGAAATTGACAAAATAAAAGTGTCAGAGTGAATAATTTTTTTTTTTTATCAACATCCTTTGGCAGATACATCGGATAAAATTGACAAAATCTAAGGATCAGAGTGACTAAAATCTATATCAATATCCTTTTCTCGGATACATAGGATAAAATTGACAAATTCTAAGTGTTAGAGCGAATAAATTTTTTTATCAACATCCTTTAGTCAGACACATCGGAAAAAATTGACAAAATCTAAATTTGAGAATGAATAAATTCATTATCAACATCCTTTGTCAGATACATATGATAAAATTGACAAAATCCAAGTGCCAGTATGAATAAATTTTTTTATCAACATCCTTTTGTCAGACACATCAAATAAAATTTACAAAATCTAAATTTCAGAATGAATAAATTCTATATCAACATCCTTTGTCGGATATGTCGGATAAAATTGACAAAATATAAGTATCAGAGTGAATAAATTTTTTTTATTAACATCCTTTGGCAGATACATCGGATAAAATTGACAAAATGTAAGCATCAGAGGGACTAAATTCTATATCAACATCCTTTTCTCGGATACAAAGGATAAAATTGACAAATTCTAAGTGTTAGAGTGAATAGATTTTTTTTTATCAACATCCTTAGACAGACACACATCGGATAAAATTGACAACATCTACATTTCAGAATGAAAAATTTCCATATGGAAATCCTTTTTCGGATGTGTCGGATAAAATTGACAAAATATAAATGTCAGAGTGAATACATTTTTTTTATCAACATCATTTGTCAGATACATCAAACAAAATTGACAAAATCTAAATTTCAGAATGAATAAATGCTTTTACAACAATGTTTTATCGGATATGTCGGATAAAATTGACATAATCTAAGTATCAGAGTGACAAAATTCTATATAAACATCCTTTTCTCAGATACGTCGGATACAATTGAAAAAATCTAAATGTTAGAGTGAATAAATTTTTTTATCAACATCCTTTGGCGGATACGTCGGATAGAATTGACAAAATCTAAATTTTAGAATCAAGATATTCTGTATCAACATCTTTTGTCCAATATATCGGATACAATTGTCAAAATCTATGTACCAGAATAAATATTTTTTTTTAACAACATCCCATTCTAAATATATCAAACTAAATTGATAAAGTATAAGTGACAGAGTGAATTATTTTTTTTATCAACATCTTTTGTCAGATACATCAAATAAAATTGACAAAATCTAAATTACAGAATAAATAAATGCTTTAACAACATCCTTTATCGGTATGTCGGATAAAATTGACAAAATCTAAGTATCAGAGTGACTAAATTCTATATCACCATCCTTTTCTCGGATACATAGGATAAAATTGACAGAGTTTAAGTGTCAGAGTGAATAAATTTTTTTATCAACATCCTTTTCTCGGATACATAGGATAAAATTGACAAACTCTGAATTTCAGAATGAATAAATTCATTATCACCATCCTTTGTCGGATGTGTTGGTTGAAATTGAAAAAATCTAAATTTCAGAATGAATAAATGCTATAACAATATCCTTTATCGGATATGTCGGATAAAATTGACAAAATCTAAGTAACAGAGTGACTAAAATCTATATCAACATCCTTTTCTCTGATACATATAATAAAATTGACAGAATCTAAGTGCCTGAGTGAATAATTTTTTTTTATCAAGGTCATTTGTCAGATACATCAAATAAAATTGACAAAATCTAAATTTCAGAATAAATAAATGCTTTAACAACATCCTTTATCGGATAAGTCGGATAAAATTGACAATATCTAAGTATCAGAGTGACTAAATTCTATATCAACATCCTTTTCTCGGATACATAGGATAAAAATTGACAAATTTTAAGTGTTAGAGTGAATATTTTTTTATTTATCAACATCCTTTGCCAGATACATCGGATAAAATTGACAAAATCTAAGTATCATAGGGAATAAATTCATTCTTAACTTCCTTTGTCGGATATGTCGGATAAAATTGACAAAATATAAGTATCAGAGTGAATATTTTTTTTTTATCAACAACCTTTGCCAGATACATCGAATAAAATTGACAGAATCTAAGTGTAAGAGTGAATAATTTTTTTTATCAACGTCCTTTGTCAGATGCATCGAATAAAAATTGACAAAATTTAAATATCACAATGAATAAATGCTTTAACAACATCCTTTAGCGGATTTTTCGAATAAAATTGACAAAATCTAAGTATCAGAGTGATTAAATTCTACATCAACATCCTTTTCTCGGATACATAGATTAAAATTGACCAAATCTAAGTGTTAGAGTGAATATATTTTTTTTACATCAACATTCTTTGCTAGTTATATCGGATAAAGTTGACAAAATCTAAGTGTCAGAGTGACTAAATTCATTATCAACATTCTTTGTCGCATATGTCGGATAAAATTGATAAAATCTAAGTATCAGAGTGATTAAATTCCATATCAATATCATTTTCTTGGATACATGGGATAAAATTGACAAAATCTAAGTATCAAAGTAAATAAATGCTTTATCAACATCCTTTAGATGCATTATCAACATCAATTGTCGGCTAAATCAGGTAAAATTGACAAGAAAGACATGGAGTGTACACCGCGACGGCGCATACATAGTGAGAGAGACATGCAAAGTCGACATAGCTTTATTTCATTTTTTAAGGTTAATTTAGACAAGGTTACGTGCTCGCAAAGGTTACGTGTTGATAAAAAAAAATTTATTCACTCTAACACTTAGAATTTGTCAATTTTATCCTATGTATTTGAGAAAAGGATGTTGATATAGAATTTAGTCACTCTGATGCTTACATTTCGTCAATTTTACCCGATGCATCTGCCAAAGGATGTTAATAAAAAAATTTATTCACTCTGATACTTATATTTTGTAAATTTTATCTGACATATCCAACTAAGGATGTTGATATAGAATTTATTCATTCTGAAATTTAGATTTTGTAAATTTTATTTGATGTGTCTGACAAAAGGATGCTGATAAAAAAATTTATTCACACTGGCACTTAGATTTTTTAAATTTTATCCTATTTATCTGATAAAAGATGTTGATAATGAATTTATTAATTCTCAAATTTATATTTTGTTAATTTTATCAAATGTATCTTCTAAAGGATGTTGATAAAAAAATTTGTTCACTCCGACACTTAGAATTTGTCATTTTATCCTATGTATCCGAGAAAAGCATATTGATATAGATTTTAGTCACTCTGATCCTTAGATTTTATCAATTTTATCCGATGTATCTGCCAAAGGATGTTGATAAAAAAAATTATTCACTCTGACACTTTTATTTTGTCAATTTCATCCGACATATCCGACAAAGGATGTTGATATAGAATTTATTCATTCTGAAATTTAGATTTTTTCAATTTTATCCTCCATATCCGATAAAGGATGTTGTTCAAGCATTTATTACTCCTTACATTTATATTCTTACGATTTTATTTGATTTGTCCGAGAAAAGTGTGTTGGTAAAAAAAAATTATTCACTCTGACACTTATATTTTTTAAATTTTATACGACATATCCGAAATATGATGTTGATAATGAATTTATTAATTCTGAAATTTAGATTTTGTAAAATTTATTTTATGTATCTGACAGGATGCTGATAAAAAAAAATTATTCACACTGACACTTAGATTTTGACAATTTTATCCTATGTACCCGAGAAAAGGATGATGATATAGAATTTAGCCACTCTGATACTTAGATTTTGTCAATTTTATCCGACATATCCGACAAAGGATTTTTATAATGAATTTAATCATTCTAAAATTAAGATTTTGTCAATTTTATCCGATGTATCTGCCAAAGGATGTTGATAAAAAAAAATTTATTCACTTTTACGCTTATATTTTGTCAATTTTATCCGGCATATCCAAAAAAAGATGTTTATTTAGACTTTATTCATTCTGACATTTACATTCTGTCAATTCTATATGATGTATCTGACAATGAATGTTGATAAAAAAATTTATTCATTTTGACACTTGTATTTTAAGAATTTTATTCGAGGTATCTGGTAAAGGTTGTTGATAAAAAAATTTGTTCACACTGAGACTTAGATTCTGTCAAATTTATCCTATGTATCTGAGAAAAGGATTTTGATATAGAATTTAATCTCTCTGATACTTAGATTTTGTCTATTTTATCCGATAGATCCGACAAATGATGTTGATAAAAAAAAATTTCACACTGACACTTAGATTTTGTCAATTTTATCCTATGTATCCGAGAAAAGGATGTTGATTTATAATTTAATCACTCTTATGCTTAGATTTTGTCATTTTTATCCGACATATCCGAAAAAAGGATGTTGATAAAAAAAAAATTTCACATTGACACTTAGATTATGTCAATTTTATCCTATGTATCCGAGAAAAGGATGTTGATATAGAATTTAATCACTCTGATGCTTAGATTTTGTCAATTTTATCCGACATATCCAAAAAAATGATGATGAATTTATTCATTCTGAAATTTAGATTTTGTCAATTTTATTTGATGTATCTGACAAAGGATGTTGATAAAAAAAAATTATTCACACTGACACTTAGATTCTGTCAATTTTATCCTATGTATCAGAGAAAAGGATGTTTATATAGAATTTAATCACTCTGATACTTAGATTTTGTCAATTTTTTCACATATGTGACATATGTGATAAAGGATGTTGTTAAAGCATTTATTCGTTCTTAAATTTAGATTTTGTCAATTTTATTTGATGTATCTGACAAAGGATGTTGATAATGCATTTATTCACTCTGACACTTAACGAAAACTGGTATTCCAACTCTTGCATTTCAAGGAAAGAAATTCAAAATGAACTTTGAAAAATCAAGAGAATGTAACTGTGACAAGGTAAACTATAACAAAACACTACTGAAATATTCCAACTCTTGCATTTCAATGAAAGAAATCCAAAAATGAACTTTGAAAAATCAAGAGAATGTAACTGTGAAAAGGTAAACCACGACAAAACACTACTTAAATTTTCAAACTCTTGCATTTCAAGGAAAGAAATCCAAAATGAACTTTGAAAAATCAAACGAATGTAACTGTGACAAGGTAAAGCACAACAAGACACTACTGAAATATTCCAACTCTTGCATTTCACGAAAGAAATTCAAAATGAACTTTGGAAAATGAAGAGAATGTAACTGTGATATGGTAAACCACGATAAAACACTACTGAAACATTGCAAATCTTGCATTTCAACGAAAGAAATCCAAAATGAACTTTGGAACATCAAGAGAATGTAACTGTGACAAGGTAAACCACGACAAAACACTACTGAAATATTCCTACTCTTGCATTTCAAGGAAAAAAAAATCCAAAATGAACTTTGAAAAATCAACAGAATGTAAATGTGACAAGGTAAACAACGACAAAACACTACTGAAATATTCCAACTCTTGCATTTCACGAAAGAAATTCAAAATGAACTTTGAAAAATCAAGAGAAGGTAACTGTGACAAGGTAAAGCACAACAAAACACTACTGATATATTCCAACTCCTGCATTTTTAACAAAAGAAATTCAAAATGAACTTTGAAAATTCTTGAGAATATAACTGTGACAAAGTAAACCACGACAAACCACTACTGAAATATTCCAACTCTTGCATTTCCCGAACGAAATTCAAAATAAACTTTGAAAAATCATGATAATGTAACAGTGACAAGGTAAACCACGACAAAACACTACTGAAATATTCCAACTCTTGCATTTAACGAAAGAAATTCAAAATGAACTTTGAAAAATCAAGAGAATGTAACTGTGACCAACTCTTGCATTTCAACGAAAGAAATTCATAATGAACTTTGAAAAATTAAGAAAATGTAACTGTGACCAGGTAAACCACGACAAAACACTACTGAAATATTCCAACTCTTGCAATTCACGAAAGAAATTCAAAATGGACATTGAAAAATCAATAGAATGTAAGTGTGACAATGTAAAGCACAACGAAACACTACTGAAATACTCCAACTCTTGCATTTCAACGAAAGAAATCCAAACTGAACTATGAAAAATCAAGAGAATGTAACTCTGACAAGGTAAAGCACAACAAGACAGTGACAAGGTAAAGCATAACAAGACACTACTGAAATATTCCAACTCTTGCATTTCAATGAAAGAAATTCAAAATGAACTTTGAAAAATTAAGAGAATGTAACTGTGACAAGGTAGACCACGACAAAACACTACTGAATTTAAGTTTGTTTAATCTGATTCGAAGACATGTAAAAAAAAAGTTGAAAAAAATATATCGTGTTAAAAAAAAGGGGGGGCCGAAACTTTGTGGGGCGGAGGTGCCCTTTAAGGGTATGGATAAGGGAACTGTGGGGTGTTGATGTCTCTTCTGGTTAGAGTCGTTGGTGCTTATGATCCTTGATGGTTCGTACTCACATACACCTTACTACTTGATTTACAAGGATTTCTAAGGTTTGTTCTGAATTTCATTATTAAAATTATTTTCTTACCATCTACATCTCTCTTAGTATCAACTTTTTAGTATACTAAAACATTAGACCCTATTTTAAATTGACAATACTGTTCAAACATCACTTGCGTATTATACAGACCACATCGGAGAGGTAAAGCTAGGTCAACTAACAATGTCATTCTATCGTCGTTAGCCATTTTCATAGACTGATGTTGTTTCAAATTTATAACAAATTACCTGAGTTAACAACCCCTTCGGGGTTACCTTAACTGCTAATCAGTTTAATCTTTTTTTCTCCACCTTCATACGATCCAATCACTAATTAGAATCATTCACACTCCTATTATTCAAAACATTAATTAATATCGTTCATAGTATCCAATTTGCGAATTCCTTATCCCTTTTTGCAAAAATGTCAATCAAAACAATTCCTAATTACGCAATTTGACAATCTCCAGACCAAACCAGAATATACCTACCAAACAAGATTATACCCACCAAACCAGACTATACTCACCAAACCTGACTATACCCACTAAACCAGACTATACCTAACAAACAAGACTATACCCACCAAAACAGACTATATCCATCAGAAACCTGTCTGGTTGGCCTTGGTATGTCAATAACCGGAACATAAATGTCTTCCTATAGGACCGGTAGAAATGTCTTCCTATAGGACCGGTAGAAATATCTTCCTATAGGACCGTTAGAAATGTCTTCCTATAGGACCGGTAGAAATGTCTTCCTATAGGACCGGTAGAAATATCTTCCTATAGGACCGGCAGAAATGTCTTCCTATAGGACCGGTAGAATTCCATATATACAATCTACTGACGTTAAAACTTAAGACGAACAGAAATTATTCAGTATATGAAAGGGGCTATCCCTTCCTCAACGCTTCGCTCTTTACGCTAAAGTTTTTATTGTTTAAAAAAAATAGCGTTGTGAGAAAGAGTCTAACTTTAACGTAAAGAGCGAGGCTTTGAGGAGGGGACAGCCCCTTTCATATACGGAATAATTTTCTGTTCGTTTTAAGTTTTAACGTCGTTCCTTGACTTACTTGACTTTGACTTATGTCTCCTGCCGGGCGCTGCTCGGCGTAGAGAGTGACGTCTGCCTCCTCCATCCACTTCGGTCCATGGCAAGCGTTTGCACATCGCTCAACCTGATATTTGCCATCGCCAGGAACTCGGACAGGCTGTCAGACCATCGTTTAGAAGGTTCAGTCTGTCAGTCTTTCTGACGTCGTCAGCATGTCCGTTGACGCGCGTTTTTTTTCAGTTAAAAAAAATCAGTTAAAAAAGTAAGCATGTCCGTTGCCCAGTGTTAGTTGCGGGAATTTTGATATGAATCAGATATTTGATATGAATTGCCGAAGAGCAGCAGCCGTCAGCACCCTTTGACGTGAAACACAGTGTTTCATCGGATAACAGCCAAACTCATCGGTTTTTCCTTCAAATTTGTAAAATTTTACATTGTTCTGGGCGCAATTACACACATTTTGGCGTATCGAAAGGGGAGGTGAACTTTGAGTCATATTCCCCAAAAATCTAAAGATTCTTATAGTTTCTTTCATATTCCCTATTATTTTAAGTGTATGTTTGTATCTCGTCTATTTTGTATTTTTTCAAACCCCCCTCCCATCGTTTTAATCCTTCGAAATAAATTCCACAAGATGACTACTATTACTACTACTAACAAACTCACCGCAGCACCAAGCCGCCGGAGGCCAACACAGCTATGCATGTCCCGCCTCCATTAAAGTTTATTCAAAGCCACCATATTTGCACCTTCCCAGGAAGTTCCCATTTCCCTTAAGTCTTTCTTTACGACGTCCTCCCGTCCCAACCGGGGATGACCTGCTTTTCGTTTAGCCCTGGGCGGTTGGCCGAAAAGGACGATCTTTGGTAATCTGCCATCCTTCATCTGCAGAAGGTACCCTAACCATCTCAACCGTCCTATCATTATAGCTCTAGAACGCAACGGCTGATAGCCAAAAAAGGGTGAAAGTGGGATGTATGATCGGGACCAGATTTCATATTAAAGAAATAAGATAGTAATAGGTAAGTATAACATTAAATATAAATATGTAACATGCGCAGACTGATACTGTCGTAGATTCTTATTTATTCTCTGTCGATTTTAGCTTTTGCTTTCTATCTTTTTTTTTCTTTTTTCTCCTCAATTGCCAAAAATCACAACTGAATGTTTTGACATGGAGACAGGATACGGATGTCAGAAAAATAACAGCTGTCCAAACTGCTTTAGCGGAACATATGTCAATGAGGCGGGCTTCCACAATGTCGAATTTCCTAATATTGTTGTATTTTTGACAGTGGTATCGAAAATTTGATATTGAACTATTTAGAACTTTGTTCCAGCTTCTGCTATTCTGCTGTCTTGGAAAGATCGGTCCATTTCTTGCCTTGTTTTTATTTAAAGTTGGCCAGTTTTATTTTGGCAAATTTCTAGGTAGAAACGAAATTGATAAAAAATATTTGTTTTGAGAACTTAAAGTCTTCAGTTACAGAACTGTCAGTATATCTGTAAGAAAAACGAAAATGGAATGTCCACGCAAATCGAGAATTATTGTTTTTATTGAGTGGTCTCCCACTTTTAAAAATCGTGTACTTAGGTTTGGGCTACTCGTAGTGGAAATGTGCCATCTCTATGCGAAGAGGTATGGCTTGACGGAAGTGTGGAGGAAGTGGAGCTTCGAGACATACACCTGGTGGTAAAGAGTTGATAACCTTTTGTTGTAAAATTACATAACCGCATGAATCAAGATTTCGTCAACCCATATAAGCAAATATTATTATTTTTTTTATGAAAGTAAAGAGTGAACTTTAAAGCTTGAAAAAATACAAAAATTCGCCAGGATCTGCCATACCCCTCCTTCAACTCCCCTTTCCTTGTGGAGAATTTGTGTAGTGCTATTAAAGGCGTCTTTGCTTTATGGTAGAATAATTGACCAGTCAGAAAACGTCTGTCTTGGTTCACTGTCCAGTTTTCAATGGAGTATTGACGTGACGGATGTGCTTATTACAGAAGTATAATTAACGAATGAATTCCACAATTTTCCTGCAAATGACGGTGACAACCGTAAATATCCAATTTAAGAAGAGGGCCGACGGGAATTAGGTTCTTACACCCAGGAATCCTTTGTTTTCCTGCAAATTTTCCTGCAAATGACGGTGACAACCGTAAATGTCCAATTTAAGAAGAGGGCCAACGGGAATTAGGTTCTTACACCCAGGAATCCTTTGTTTTCCTGCAAATTTTCCTGCAAATGACGGTGACAACCGTAAATGTCCAATTTAAGAAGAGGGCCAACGGGAATTAGGTTCTTACACCCAGGAATCCTTTGTTTTCCTGCAAATTTTCCTGCAATTTTCCTGCAAATGACGGTGACAACCGTAAATGTCCAATTTAAGAAGAGGGCTGACGGGAATTAGGTTCTTACACCCAGGAATCCTTTGTTTTGTGACCAAGTCAGCCTATGGTGATTGTATCCCAGAGAATCGATACAAAATCCCTGCCCTGAATTTGATCAGGTCTTGGTTATCGCGAAATAAGCAAGGTTCACACTGCGTTTGCGTATTTTCTATTTTGGGCTCGGGCTAGATTTTGAATCAAGAAATTTACAATTGTGCCTATAGTATTCGGTATTGTCCATATAATTCCACTTTTTTTGTTTTTAATGTTGTGCCCTCCCTTTTGGTAAGATTTCAGGGCCCCTCTGAATTGGATTCTCTTGTACGTACGTAACTGATGGGGTTACTGTGGTCAGGTGTTGCAGCATTTGCTTCTGCCTGCTATGCCAGTTAAGATTATTGCTTGATTCTAATTTCGTTTTGGCACCCCTATTTGATGTCACCGAAGGAACGAAATGTCGTTTGGGTGAATTTTTGGCGCCCTGATGGTTCAGTCAAGGGTTGGAACAGTCGTTTTGTCAGGCGATAAAACTTTGTTTAAAATAGATAGTGGTAAAAACGGTAGGCATACATGTTGCTAAACACTTTTAGATATATATCTGAAATACCTTCCAAGCTTAAATTCCTACCTTTTTTAAGCAGGGACTTTTTCTATGAAGACAACAGAGGATTTCGCTTTCAATCACACATCAACTGGATTTCACATGACAACGTCGCTTACTCGTTTTTGTTCGATAAAATTTACCGTCTTCTCTGAGACTTGTGCTGTCAACCAGAGATTACCAGCCTGAATAAAAAAAAAAAAAAAATAAAATAAAATAAAAAAAAATATCGCTTAGTCGTTTCTACTAGACAAAGTTTACTTTCTTACTGTTTTTGGGTTGGACTAAGAGATATTTAGAGGAATCGTTTTTTTTAGTTATAATGGAAACTTCAGAAGATTCTGCTTTCAATCAGATGTACCTGCCGGAATTCGCATCACTTAAAAATATTTAATATCTATTTTGAAAAAAAATACAAATTTTAAAATTATTTATGTGCCATTTCAGATTGTTTGAGTGCGGATGTTAAATTCACCTTTTGCTGCAAGAAAAAAAAGAATATCGCTTAAAAATACATATTTGCTTTAAAATATTTTGCCATTTTTTTTGGACGTACATATAAATTGCTAGTACGCAAGGGACTGAAGTCCGCCTGATTTTTTGTATAAATAAATAACTTAAATAAAATGCACTAGCGGCATCGAACTGATTCTTTTCAGACGTTTCTTTTTAAACTGCAGTCTCTAGAAGTCACTTTTATTACAACTTCTAATACTGCTGACAACTAGCCCTCCCCCCCCTTGCCTTCTAATGAGCCAAACTTGGCCCTAAACTATCTGCAAACGTTTTATTTTGTTTTTTTTTATTTGGTATGAACCAACTGTTGATGAGAAATCAGCCAAAAAAGATAATGACTTATCAACAAGATTGGCTAGCTTTCATACCAAAAATGGTCCTAGAACCGTATGAACCATCTGTTGATGAGGGATCAGCCGAAAAAATTATAATGAATTGACAAAATTTGCTAACTTTTGTTTAGGGTCCTGTAGCCTAGCACCAAAAATGGTCCTAAAACCGTATGAAGCAACTGTTGATAAGGAATCTGCCGAAAAAAAAATATAGGAAATCGACAAAATTAGCCAACTTTTGTCTATAGCCCAGGACTAAAATGGTCCTTGAACCGTATGAGCCAACTGTTGATGAGGAATCAGCCGAAAAAATTAGCTAACTTTTGTTTATAGCCAAGGAATAAAAAGGGTCATAGAATTGTATAAACCATCTGTTGATGAGGAATCAGCCGAAAAAATAATACTAAATTGTCAAAATTAGCTAACTCTTGTTTATAGCCTAGGACCAAAATTTTTAGAAATCAGCTCGAATATAAGGTCCTGACAATCTCTGAACCCTTTATTCACCTGAATCCGAAGTATTAGCATTTATTCCGAAATATTAAACGAAATTATTTTTGAAAGTGGTTGGCTACCCTATATAGGTTTGTTCATAAAGTGACCGTTTACCCTATTATGTAGTTACCTACAAATATTTAGAATATAATTACGTTTACAGACATAAATAACACCTCTGGGCCAATTCAGCGTATTCAATATAGTAATTCCTTGTAGATATTCTATCCTCTGCTGACATTTGCATATGCTTACTTACCATAATCTTAATATCACATAAATTTATAAACTTATTATCAAAGTTAGTATATATATGAAATGCCACGCTTTCATTCTACCTGAAACCTCTGAAAAATATACAAACTTGAAGAGAAAAGTACGGATTTTTTGCGCCTATAGTCAAAATTAGTATATATATTAAAAGCTAAACTTCCAACCTATCTGCAACCTGACACCCATTGAAACTTATAAATATATTGAAGAGGAAAGTAAGAAAAGCATGTTTATTTACCTTACATGTAAATATACCTGCTTACTTCTGGCCTTTATAACAGAAAAATGACTAAACCTGTAGTTAAAATTCGTATACCTATGGAAAGCTCATTATAAAGTCTTGCGATAATTTTCAATCGATTGGCCTTCTCAAAATTTTCGCATTGTAGCTTTTTGGCGCTTATTAGGCCAAAATTCTTGCTTTGCGCTGAATCGTCGCTAGATGATAAATAAAGAACTTGTGAAAGGTGAAATCAAAGATAATCCCTTATTTTTTCATTATATCTAAAACCTGACATCATATAGAAAACCATAAGGACTTGTAGAGAAAATTAAGAAGAGTATGCTTATTTACCCAAAAAAATAAAATCCCACGCTACTGTTGGTTCAACTTTGGGACGGATGGTGCGGTTTCTGATACCCACTATATATGGGCATGCTCTACACAATGTGCAAGCCCACCTGGGGGGGGGGGGTTAAAATGAACGTGATACCTGTGAACCACTTTTGCCATCCTGATTATATTTCAATAGATCAATTGTCGTGACTATCAGTACTTGAAGTTTCATTATTTTTAAATTCTGTTGAAGGCCATCTTTAACCTTTACTACTACAATACCCGTTTAAAATTAATAGTGCAAGCTCAAGAAACGATGGAATCATTCATTCTTATGCACTGTAAACAAAACAATATCTTTTTGTAATTAAGCTTGAGGAAAAATGCCACTCATTCATTTAACAAGGAAAAAAATTGTTCATAAATCATTTGTATTTGCAAATATCTACTGGTTAATGAACATGTACCGCAACCAATCTTCATTGAATGATTGTGAGAATGAGTTATCAGCCAGCAGCTTAAGATAGAAAATTAAGGCCATGGACGAATCTGCTAAATTAACTAATGATCTATAGATCAGATCCTTCGTGACTGTGCTGTCGAAGTGGATATTCACCAGGAGTGGCCTTTGGCTGGGTAGTTGGACTTTACCTCCCCAGTGCAAAAAATTATTTTCATAATGACGAATGCTCGCTTTCCTTCTGTTTCAGATCAAGGAAGGAAAATTCATTGCTTTGGTCGGCAAAATTATTTTTTAACTAGATATAACCTTTCTGTTTATGTAAGGGGATCCCCACTCTGTCGCCTGGCTTATATCCCAGACCGCCATTATTTCTGGAAGGTGTTTTTTGAAAGTAGGCACCTTCTCATATTATTTGCTGGTAGGAATTAACCATTGGTTTCTTTTTCGATGGATATATAAACGAATCTTTTTTTTTCGTTTCTTTTTTTTAATGAATAGAAAATCGTCAGGTTAGGCGAGACAGAGAATCAGACACATCAGCCGGAATCCACTTAAGGGCCAATCACAGTGAGGTTTGCTAATACTGACGTTTAGCTAGCGCTAATTCCGGCCAATCAGGTTTTTCGTAGAATTTTCACATTGGCCAAAATATTTTGAATGGCTCAAATTAGCGCTAGCTAATTCTCAATATTCGTAAACACTCACTCACTGTGAATGGGCCTTTAATCACGTCGCCTGATTATTTTCGCCTACATAAAATTTCCGTTTTCTGTCAGAACTGAGCTTGAGACTTTAAATAATTGATTTAATTATTTGATAAAAATAATTTTGTCAGTTGATTAGTTGGTTAATGCGTTTAACTGATTTAATAGCATGAGTGTGAATAATTAGTGGTTTAATAATAAATATTGTATGAATTTTATTAACTGATTTAATATTATGAATGTGATTTAATTAACCAATTAATTAATTAAATAATTTAATAAATTACAATTTGGTTAGCAGACTGCTTTGATAAACTTTCATAATAATGTGATTAATGATAATTTCATTTAATAAGGCATTTTTTATAGGTTACAGTCCAATTTGGACAGATGTAAATCCTTAGAAACAGAGTTTGTGGCACTTCGCCTAAGCCTATCAACAGCTGAGGAAAACTTATCCGATGCCAATGATGAGAAACGATGCTTGGAAAAGGATGTTCGTCTTTTAACCATTGAAATACAACAGGCTGAAGCTAAGGTAAGAAGTTCCATCATATATCACTCAAACTGACAAAGACTTTGATTTCAAATGATTTCTTTAATACCGAAAATATGTGCTACCATCTCAAAACAAATCGTAAAAAATTACTTAAATCTTTTTGGCTAATCTGGCATAACAGGTCTATGCTGAATTTATAGAACTTTCGTCATTTATTTGCTCAAGCCTTCCTAATTGTGCATTTAATGTGTTTTAGGTAAATTAATTATAAAAGGACTTTTTTCATTTAAAATTTGGACTTGTATCCTCACTATATAGATAGAAAGTCTAGGACTCCCCGTTATATTGTGGCAGTAGGAAATTTTGTATTGATGGGAAGGATGTCAAATGAAGTGTAATTTTTCTTTAGTATGTCTTTTTGTATATGGCTTTAGTTGGCTTTTAAATACAGATTATTATTATAGATAGAAAGTTATTGTCGTGGAACAACAGCAGGACCGTATCCAGGGAGAGGTACCCGGTTTCATCCCCCCACCCCTTGAAATTTTTGTCCAAGTCGTATGAAAGTAACAAAACTGAAGATAAAGAAATTTTTCTTGCGTTTTGTAAAGTTTCCTTAGTATCCCTGTCCCCCGAAGAAATGTCCTGGATACGGCCCTGAACAGAAGCAAATTTTCTTTGTCCGACTTGTTTTCGGAAGTTTTTTTTGTACTTTGTTCCTTTGATGGGAGCTAAACAAGGGGTAACATTTATCTTGACGCTGAAATCAAAATCTAATGGAGGAATAAATCGGGTATGGTAATTTAAAATATGAATGGTAATAATGGTAAATATAAATGGTAGAATATGGTAATTTAAATATGTCATTTTTTGTCAAAGTAATATTCTGGAGAAGCAATCATCCCTCTAAACGATTGCTCGATCGATTGCTTCAACTGATTGCTTCGCTCCTCTAGAGAAAATCTTGTCGAGATTGCCATCTAGATTTTCTAGATTCTAGATTTTCAAAATCTTATCGAAGATCTTCAGATTGCTCCACTCATCGAGACAAAATATTATATAAAGTTTCAGATTCTAGATTTTCAAATCCTTGTCTAATAATTTCAGAGATTGCTCCGCTCCTCTAGACAAAATATTATATAAAGTTTCATCTAGATTTTCTAGATTCTAGATTTTAAAAATCTTGTCGAAGATCTTCAGAGATTGCTCCACTCCTCTAGATATAATATTATATAAAGTCTCATCTAGATTTTCAAATTCTTGTCTAATAATTTCAGATATTGCTCCACTCCTCTAGACAAAATGTTATATAAAGTTTCATCTAGATTTTCTAGTTTCTAGATTTTAAAAATCTTATCGAAGATCGTCAGATTTTGCTCCACTCCTCTAGGCTATACTAAATCTTAAGTGTATCTCAAGACGAATAGAATCAGCTATTTTAACAATTGTATTATATTCCTTTTTGCTCAAATACAGAATTAATTTGGATTGTGAGCTTTTGATATAAAAATTTTATTTTCTCACTTCAAAGACTATTTAAAAAACTACTACTTAGATACAACAATTAGCAATTTATATTAAAGTAACAGTTAATAATGTAGTAATAGGAGTGTAAACAGCTATGTGAAATTGTTCTCAGGTAATTTGTAATTTACAACCCTTTGAATTACTGCACGAAGTATTGGCAGTGGAATATTTTACTTCATAATTTGTTTTGCACCTTGGGTAACGGCACACACTCTTGGTGGATCCTCTTTGTCCTCTTTCTTTTTTTTGGGGGGGGGGGGCGGAAACTAGTTCGAAATTTCTTCATGAACTCTCGTAATAATTTTCTTATATTAATTAATTGACTTCATATTACTTTTTTCTATTTTATTGCAAAAAAAAAAAAAAAAAAGCAGAGTTTACAAATTTATATTATTTGCTGTGTGTACCTGTTTACTCTTTTTTCTTTTCAATTATAAAGGCAATGAGACAAGGCTGTGTCCAGGATTTTTGTTCTGGGGGGGGGGGTATAAAAAACTTTTCAAACGCATCAAAAATTTGCTTATATATTTTTTTTTTACTTTTTGACGAGTCTGGCAAAAAAAAATCTTTTTTTATGGGGAGGGGTAGGGGGGGGGGCTCAAGCCCGGTATCGACTGGCGTAATTTCGTCAAAATCTTGGGGGAGGGGGAGTTGGAGCTAGTTTTCCCAAATCAAGTAAAAATGACAGTAAAAACCGAAAAATCAATCATATAGTACCATAAAGGCAAAGATGTACTAAAGAAAACTGACCTGTTTCTCTGGATACTTGAATTATGCAGGCTAATCTCAATTTTGACGATTCAAAGATTTTTGAAGAAGCTAAATTTCAGCTGGGAGGACAAACTAGATTGTTGGGGGGGGCAGCTGCCCCCTGCCCCTTTGCAAATGACGCCCCTGTCGGTGCCCCCTCCCCCTGGATACGACCTTGCAATGATTCATAGATTTACACAATTGTGCTTTTTCGAAAAATGGTTGGTTTTGCGTTTTTATCAGATAAGCGTTTTTTGGCTGCAATTCTGTTTAGAATTTCACCGTTTTCGGTTTAACAGCTAGGACTCATCCAATTTATATGGATAACGCCGCACGCGCTGTGTGTGAGCCGTTTCAGATCAGAGAAAAATGAAGCTACATCTGCTTTGGATTAAAGCCCTCTATTGTTTCCTGCCTGAAAACTCTTTAAAGCTATTCAACCTGATTGTGCTTGGGTCAATTGTGACTTAAAAATTAAGAACAAAAATGTGTAAATATGATTTAAGCCCCCCTCCTCTCCCCCCACCCCCTACCGCGTAGTTTCATGGATGCACGCATATTACGGGGCCTTGTCATTGTTGCTCATGTACTTTTTTTTATGTATTTTTGTGTCTTTATTCTGGGTTTTGTTAATTATACACGTTCAGTGCGAGTAATGTATGCATTCTGCCTGGTCTTATATTACATCATTTACGGTAAATCAAAATACGTTTTGTGTACATGTCGTGTGAAACGTGTGTCCGAGCCATATTATAGTAACACATACCAATGAACAGAAAATTACGTCCAACAATAGTGCCAACAATCTATCATATACATATCAGTTGACCTATAACATGTATAAACAGAACACGATTATGCTGATTTTGGAATATTTACAATATCCGTTTTATATTCTGGAGCGTCAATCTCACATTTCCCATATGTGTACAACCGGAAGTTTACATCAGGAAATCCTTAGAAAAGAGGGTTCTTTCTAGATATCTTTGCTACTAAATAAGGAAAATCACTCCCTTGAATATAAATCTGTTGTGAAAGAGATTATATTTGTGGTCAATTTATGTAGTGTCGAATAAAGCATAGCCAATGGCTTTGTGCACACTGAAGGACTCAGGGGCGCCAATTGGAGTGGGGGAGAGGCTAATTCTGAAAAACACCCTTTTTTGGTAATTCTTTTTCAAAAAATGATAATTTAGTTTAGTATATTAATGCTATTCGATACTGAAGTAACCAATTATCAGTTTTTATTCAGTTAATTAATCGTTCCTAATGCTTCTTACCATTCTTGAACACAAACGACAACCTTTTTTTAAACAAATTTCGTTAATTTGACAAAAAACGGATTTTTTTTTTCCTGTTGTCAAAAGACGACAAAATTTCAACAGGGTATCAACATTTCACAAATCAAACGCCTGCCGTATCGACAGAGAATCAAATTAAAGGTTAAAATTTTCCGTCGTGTCGACAGAGATCCAACGAGGTTTTGATTTTACATCCTTGCCGGTGCTCTTGACTCCTTATTTCAACTATGGTATACACGAAATGACCAAGTGCGTAACCCCTTGAATTGAATCTGCAATATAGTGACTGAAGACAAATAAGAATTAATTTAATTTAATTATTACCAACGAAATATAAAGTATATGAAATGCTTGTCCGTTTTTGGCTTAATATGTTTCAAAGTGTCAATTTGTATGTTCATTCACGCATAATTCTAATTAAAAAGCTATTACAACTGTTTAAGATCTGCAACCGAGTTAGCTTGAAATACAGCTGAAAGATTGCTTCGTTATGTTTCGTGCAGATGTTACTATGGTAACTAAGAAAACTCTTACCTACACAGAAAAAAAATATTTGTATCGATTTCATATTTTAGTTGAAATGGGTAGTTGACGTCACACGTTGTCTGAATCAGTGTCTCTCATCCTTTTTCTGATGGGTAGTCCTGTTTCAAAATTTTACCACCGTTTTGCGCATGACAGAAGTGTACCACACGAGGTGCGAGAATATGCTGTATAAAAGAAGTGTGCCGACGCATAATGAGGAGTGTGCCATATACAATTGGTGGAAATGGGCTACCCCTGGCCCTTTTTGGTCTAATAAATACCGGACTTTTATTTGCGTTTCTTAAGAGATTAATTTAAAAAAAAACTTCCCGAAAAAAAAAGTTTTTCAAAGCAAAGTAAAGGCAAAAAGGCTGGTTACACTCTGGTCACTTTCGACTCTTAACAGGGCCGTATCCAGGATTTTTGTTCAGGGGGGGTTTACTAATTTTTGACTTTTTTGGGGGGGGGGTTTACTAATTTTTTACTCAGTTTTCGACTAATTTTACTGATTTTTACCTAGGTTTTACTAATTTTCGACTTATTTTTGACTCGGTCAAAAAATTTGGGGGGGGGGGGGGTTCAAACCGAGTAACCCCCCCCCTGGTTACGGCCTTGAATCTTAAAAAGAGCAAAAGATATTTCGATTTCCAATCGAATGAGCCAACTCCGAAGTTTATACGACCAAGTTTTCCACAGAAACTATATGTTTCTATGGTTTAAACTTTATAACGATGGGTAACAATCATTATTTATAGTCCTTTCCCCGAGGGCTGGATAGGGGGGGGGTCAAACCGGGAACCATAGTTATTTGATATTTGGATTAGTTTGAACAAAATGGCTATGTCCAAATTTGGATCCGATACATTTATGGAAAAGACGGAATGGGGGGGGGGAAGTCGTCCTCCGATCACTTTTGACTCTTAAAAGGGGCACTAGAACTTAAAATTTCCAGTTGAATGAACCTCCTCTGAAGTTTATATGACCACCTTTCCATATGAAGTTCCTCTGGGAAATAGAAATAACAAAACATTGAAGCCTAATGACCTTTACTATAGCGTTGTCATATCAGAGCAGCGCTATAGCGTTGGCTCTGATTGCTCATTTCAGAACTAAAAAGAAAATCTTAATTAAACTGAATGGTTGCCCAATCTCCGCCACATATGATCTTCATCTCAGACTGACACTTGCTCCACCACGCTTAGAACACATCGTGACACGCTTGCGCCACCTTCAGCCTCTTCGTGTCATGTGCGGCTCACTTACACCACGCGCGGCAAGAGTCATCTGATATACACGATTTTGGAATTGGATTAGCCCCTCGAATTGAAATGTTACGGAGAGCTTAATTAAGCTAAGATAGCCCCCTTTGTTTTAAATAGAAAAAGAAACTTATATTGGTTTCATGTTTTTGTGTAAATGTTATTGACGTCACTGCTGGTGTAGTCTAAAATAGTGTTTCTCAACTTTTTTTTGTTCCAAGATTGAACAGAACCTTATTTTCATTTCTTTGGATTTCTTTTATTAGAGCTCTAAATAAAGCTTAATTAAGCTACTAGAAACAGCTTAATCAAGTTCTTCTGACAAAAAAAAGGTGTTTGTCTTCACAGAAAAGAAAGCCCTTATATTGATGTCGTATTTTTGTTGTAAACGTATAATTAACATCACTTCGAGTCAAGGCCGTATCCAGGGGGGTTAGGGGGTTTGCTCCCCCTCCCCCCCGAAATGCTTGTCCGATTCGTAAAAACGCCACAAAAATGAATTATAAGAAAAATTTTTTATATGCGTTTTTAAAAGTTTTTTTCTGTGGACCCCCTCCCCCCCGAAAAAAATCCTTTTGTACCCCCCTCCCCCCCCCCCCCCGAAAAAAAAATCCAGGATACGGCCCTGCTTCGAGTATAGTATAAAACTGTGCTACTCAACTTTTTTCCTTCTAGGATACAGCTGACTTCATTTACTTTTCATATGGTTTATTATTTTAGAACTAAACTTAAACTTATAAGAGTTCTTTTTAAGAGTTTAGAGAAAAGAATGAAAAAAGAGCTTCCCTTAAATCGCTTCAAATTCTCCCTTAAATCTGTGACGGCTCCATCTGAAATTGTCCTCAAAACCTTGCCTTAATAGTCTTCTGAAATTGTGCATTAAATTGCTCCATGAGACCTCTTAAGTTTTTCTGTCGAAACATCATAATTGTGAATTGCGACTTTGCATTCATGGAGAAAAAATTCAGGAGCACGTTGCGGTCGTAGCGCCATCTTGCAGCATCCTGGAGGGTGGCTTATATTGTGGAACATGGGTCAACCAATCTTGATCATTTATCTTCAAAGTGTTTCCTTGTCAGAATCTGTACCATATGTCCATATCACTAAAAGGGTGGAACCAATAGCTCATTAGTATATTATTGAAATTTAGCTTTTATACTAAGTGTACTGTTTGAATTGTATAATGTAAACTCAAAATGTATATTAACTTTTACCACCTTAGCAGGGCCGTATTCAGGATTTTTTTGGGGTGTGTTTTACACAAGGATTTTTTTCGGGGGGAGGGGTATACAAAAAAGCTCAAAAACACATGCAAATTAGTTTATGTGCATTTTTTTATATGTTTTTACAAGTCTGGCAAACATTTCAAGGGGGTGATCAAACGCCCTCCCCCCCTGGATACGGCCTTCCACCTTAGTCAACAGCGTTTCCATTTCTACAGATTTATCCGGAGGTTTGCGGAATTTTGCTCCCTACTACAGAAAAAAGATATAGTCAAAGAATCTACGGAAATTGTTACCTTAGTCAACAGCGTTTCCATTTCTACAGATTTATCCGGAGGTTTGCGGAAATAACTAAGGAAAATTCTTGAGAAATCTTCAAGTTTGAGTCAAAAGAATTTTTCAAAAATGCTATTTTCCTCTCTGAAATTGAGAGCTGATCAAACGAAGCTAGAATCTGCTCTAATTGGATAAATTGGCGCATAAACATGCGAAGAGCAAATATGTATTATAGAAATCGGAATGTCAATGCAAACACAGGAGAGAAAACAGTTGATATTTTTGTATAAGATATTGTATCTGAACTCATAAGATAAAGCTGTGATCTATTCATCTATGGATTAACGACATTCATTGACTACTAAGGTCCTTGTGTCTGAAAATTTGTTTAACCGTAAGCTCCCCGGAGTCATCGTGGCTGAGGTTGCAGTGGTAGACCCCTGACCCTAACCCAAGCCAAAGGATTTGCTATATTCAGAATGACATAGGATCACGATTCTAGTGTGCCATTCACTCTGATAGGGTGGCCCTAATAAGCCTACAAGGAAGGAGATAGGATAAAAACTCAAATTTTTGCCGAAACCGTGATTACTTTGTTAGCACACATCAGGTTCGGCCAGAGCGGCATTTCCCCTTCGTGTGTTTGGCCCTTAACGGATGAAGTCTTATATTCTTTAGCATCGTTTGGTCATGCTTTTAGGTGTTGGATGTTGTAACATTTGAAAGAGTTTGAAATTGCGAGAAATTTTAACTTGAAAATGGCGCGCGTCAACTGATTGCCTTGAAGGCAAACACTTGATCAAAAATTATTATTAGTTCAAAGGCTCATTTTAATTTAGTATCATCAGAAAATAAGGAGTTTCAGCTGACAGATGTCAATTTTGTAACAGTGTAGACAAGGTTTGCAGTGTAGACAGTTCGAAGAATGGAGCACCAAATTGGTGGGGCCTTAATTTTGGATATATATTTTTCATTTAGGTTACGTCACAAACATCCTTACGTCCAGTACCCTAATATTTTCAATTTCTTCAGTTAATAAAATGAAGTGAAAGTTGCTTCGCGAAAGAGTTTAATCTGTTTTAAAAAATTTTAAATAATATAAATTTAGGCCTATAGATGCATATTTATTTATTTATCTGTATTTTTTATTTTTCCTGAAAATTGGCATGATACTATTTTCCGGTGTGAAAAAACTATCTAGATAGGTTACAACTTCGGGAAAATTGGTTTAGGGCTTTAATTTTGGAGAAAAAAAATAGTTCGTTTCAATTACGTCACAAATACCCTTACGTCCAGTACCCTAATGGTTATAGTTTCTAAAGCGATTATAGTGCAATAAAATTAAAGTTCCTTTGCGAAGAGTACTGTTTTTTTTAACAGTATAAAGGTATAAATGTATATTTATTTATTTATCTGTAAATTTTTCCGGAAAACATGCATGATACTATTTTCCGATGTGAAAAATAAACAATCTAGATAGGTAACAACTTTGATACTTTTTTCTAGGGCCTTAATTTTGGAAAAACATTTTTCTTTGAATGGCGTCATAAACGCCCAAGTGTCCAATAGGCCTACCCTAATAGTTTTACTTTCTACAGCAAATAAAACGAAATAAAATAAAATGAACAAATGAAATGACTTGTGAGCTTTTCTGCAGTTTTAAAATGTAACTCCCTGATATAGCCTTCCCCATATAAATGAATCAAGTTGGACTAATATTTTTGTTTAAGAAATAAACTTTAAGCAGATTGAAATGCTTGCACATCTAGTTCTCTACTAAATTTACAGGGTCTTATGAAGTCAGAACACAGCCTGTCCATCTAAAGAAAGATAAAACATCAGCTGAGAATGTAGTTCTGTAAAATAATTCTAAATCTTTTACTAGAACATGCTTTTGGGCTTTTAAGTCTAACTCCATGTGTACCCTGGCCCCATCACGGGTGTTTAAATTCATTCTCTAAACTGGTCTATGACGTACCATTCATTTGTTTTTGTTGATTTAGATTCAAAAGGTGGAAGAAGAGCTGTTATTAGCTCAGAATGAGAATGAGGACCTGACTTCTTTGCTGATGAAAGAACAATCAGAAGTATGCCGAATGAAGCAACAGCTCGAGGATCTTGAAGCGGCACTAGCCTATGAAAGGGAACAGAAAAATGAATCGAGACAGTCTCTTGAAGAAATTACAAGAATGTTACAGGTAAGTGTTTAGTCGTTAGGACCATTCATGGAGGTGGGAGCGAAGAGTTTGGGAAACACATAAGAGCAGAAACTAGCGCTAGTTTCGTCACCAGTGCCATCTAGTGTTTGGTGACTTTCTTTGGCTCAAAACTAGTGCATTATTGTCTCTTCAGGTACTTTAAAAGGCCAAAGAAGGCCAAGTTCTGTCCTCAGTAGGCTTACCAGTTTAAAAACAACTAGCCTAGTTGACCAGCCGAGATTTCTTCAAGATAACTCCCGTCTATTTTGAGCAGACTGGATTTTGATTAAAAAAAAAAAAATAAACAAAAAAAAACGCTGACTAATTATGACTGCATTATAAATGTCAGCTTTAATCCTGTATTACTGCAAATTCGTCATATCAGTTATTCAGCTTCGTTTGAAATTTCTACTTTCTTAATAATGTTGCTAGACATTTCAATATAAGTGACAACAAAAGTTTTCTGTCCTTGTCTTTCAATGTTAAATCACCGAAGAATCAGCTCTTGTAGATTTCCTATTCTCTTTGGTGGGTTGGTTGGGGGGGGGGGTCAAACTAAAAGACATGTGCCACATAATTTGGCAATTCCAATGGCGTAATTCTCTTAGAAAAGCTTGTATTATATCTTGCTTCCTCAAACAAAGCTCGTTAAATCAATTTGTCATGCCGTTTTTCTTAGCTTATCGGGGTATTCAGATGCTCAGAGGATTAATTGAAATTATATCAGATGCTAAATGCATTAATTTGAAATTATATAGGCTTTCTAAAATTCGCCTGTATGCGTCCAAATTTAAGCCCAATTTTAAGCATTTAACTGCTAAATTCTACCAGAATAAGGCTACAAGCCTACCTTTAGGCTATGTAATCCATTTCTGGAAGTTTCATTAATATAGGTTAGGCTCACTCAAATACTTTTCAAGATAGTAAAAAAGCTCATTAGTTAGAATCTGACAAATTGTTAACTCAATAGAAGACAGCTTACTCAAATACCAGCTCCTTGATTAGCTGGACGCATAATCATTATGTACCAATACTAGTTTGCTTCCTCTTGTATAAGAAGCCCAGATTGGTCCAAAATGATGATAGCACATTATTGAAATTGATGTATTTCTAAGCACAAGTGTGAATGACACTTCATGGTAAGAAAATAAAGACATTACCGAGGAAAGATGCTAATAAGTTTGAAAGGGAAGCTATGGATATGTCATACCTTACGATACCCTCATGCCTCATGCTAAAAGGACTTAAGAATATTTTCTTCGTTATATGTTCTCGTTTTGCCCTTCCAGGGATAGTCAGAAGTTGAAGGTTACAGATGTTAACTTTTTTGCTCCTTTTGCAAATAACTTTGCTCCTTTTGCTCCTTTTTGCTCCTTTTGCTCGTTTTGCAAATAACTTTTTTGCTCCTTTTGCAAATAACTTTGCTCCTTTTGCTCCTTTTGCAAATAACTTTTTTGCTCCTTTTGCAAATAACTTTGCTCCTTTTGCTCCTTTTTGCTCCTTTTGCTCCTTTTGCAAATAACTTTTTTGCTGATTTTGCAAATAACTTTGCTCCTTTTGCTCCTTTTTGCTCCTTTTGCTCCTTTTGCAAATAACTTTTTTACTCCTTTTGCAAATAACTTTGCTCCTTTTGCTCCTTTTTGCTCCTTTTGCTCCTTTTGCAAATAACTTTTTTGCTCCTTTTGCAAATAACTCCTTAAGTAACTCCTTTAAGTAACTCCTTTTGCAAATAACTCCTTAAGTTTGTCGTTAAACAGCCATAAAATGACTGCTAACATTCAAATTTAACCCCCTCCTCAAATACATTAGATGCAAGGAAATTCTGGCTGTGTCCATGAGATCTTGAAATGTCCTTTGTTGCCATTTTAATATACGTGGGCTTTCCGAAATTGTCACATTTTTGACATTATTTACGTTAGGCTTTGGGCACGAGAATTTTTTTATTTAATTTCTCATCGTTTTCAAATAATCCCTAAGAAATAAACCTCCCCCTCCATGGAAACCCCCTCCCCCACGAAAAAATCTTTTTCTTTTTAATAGACTTTTTTCTTATTTAATTTCTGATTGTTTTTCAGGCCATGGCGGAATCCCGACTGTGTGGAAATTTTTTCCCGGAAATCCCCCTCCCTAAAGGAAAGTTTCTCCCGCGGGGAATTTCCCGAAGCAGAATTCTCCCGCGGGGAATTTCCCGAAGCAGAATTTCTGCTGGTGATAATTCCCACATGGAGAACTTCTCCCGTGAGAAATCCCCCCTCGTAAAAAATCTCCCAGTGAATTCCAACTCCGAAGAAAATTTCCCGAGAGTATCTCCACGTTTAAAATGGGTCGCCAACGAGAAAGTAAGCCATAAAAACGAATTTCGCCTATGAATTCTAGCAAATTTTCCAACTATAAAATTTTCTCTGGAAAGAACAGCCCTGGAAACTTCCATCCCAATAGGAAATTTTTCTGTAAAAAATCCGCCCCCCCCCCCTAAAAAGTGTCCTTATACTACCCAATAACAAATAATATGTGTAAACAATGGGCGAATATCCTAACTTGTGGCCCTTCCTCTGGGGGCTGGGGTGGCTCATGTCTTCCCCAAAGTCATAGTTATTGCACTTCTCAACTATACTGAACAAAATTGATATCTCAGAATTTCGATCAGGCGACTTTGGGGAAAAAGGGCGTGGGAGGGGGGCTAGTTGCCCTACAATTTTTTGTTACTTAAAAAGGGCGCTAGAACTTTTACTTTCTGTTTGAATGAGCTCCCTCCCAATGTTCTACGACGATTGGTTCGGCACGATCGCCCCTGGGAAGAAAAAAAAAACATGCATCCGTGATCTTTCTTCTGGCAAAAAATACAAAATTCCACATTTTAAAAATGGGAGCTTAAAAACTCTACAGGAGGGTTTTCTGATACGTTGAATTTCACGGTGCGATTTTCATTAATATTCATTGACGTTTTGGGGATGTTTCCTTATTTGTTCAAAAATCAGCTGAATTTTCTCAAGCTCGTAGCTTCTGATGGGTATCACTAAACTTAATAAATTTTATATATTTGGAATCAACATAAAAAGCCAATTCTTTTGAGGTATTTATTGATATCACAATTCCGTGTTTAGAGTATCGGTTACTATAGAGCCGAGTGGCTTCTTACTTATAGTTCGTTACTACGAACTGTTTAATTGTTAAACGGCGATTAAACGAACGTGAACAGTTAAAGTTGATTTCCCCTCCTACCAGGTATATTGGTCCCCTCCTCAAGTGAAATTTCAGCTATGTCGTTGTGATGTTTAACCTTTACCTTCATCCTTACGTACATGAACTTTTGAACATGCTTATATTTGTCGTTAAACTTTGGACAGAAGAATATTTGAACCCTTTATACTTGTGTAAAGTTTATATGTATATAAAAAAAAAAACTTTGCTTTTGGGGTATTTGGAAGCTTCTATTTTTTCCTTTGTGCGTTGTGTCCTCTTTTCTGGCCTACAAATGTAGTTGGAAATTTGAGGTTAAAGGTATCAAAATTGTTTCTATAGAATCTTGGATGCCTAGAAACAATTTCCTTTTGCAAATAACTGCTTCTAAATAACAGTCAAAGAACCCGAAACATATTTTTCGCTCTTCTGTTAATACCGCAACCGACCTCTAAGGGTTAGCGCTACTTTTGCTGATGATAGGTTTAAAATCACTAACCATCCCTAATGAAACAATGCGGTATTTCTGTTGTTTTGGCTCGCTGCCTTTAAAGTTGGTAGATTATGTCATTGACAAGATTAGTGTCTTATTTTGCAGTAATTAATGACGTCACAAATCTTGTTATAGTTTGGCTATGTCAAGCCTAAGCGTCGTATTGGACATTTTCAGCTGGTCAATGCTAGCAGGGTTGCCACCTGGAACATGTGCTACATACAAAGTAGCACTTTTTCTCTTATATAACCAAATCGAAAATATAGACATATAAGATCTAATTACATGATGTGTCTCACATCAAAATATATGTGAGAATGCATGACATTCTCTTGAACATTTTTGACATTTTGACATTTTTTTTAATGCATGACAGCAATCTAAATGCATCTAAATACGGAATATGCGCGTGCGCGTACATTTTCCCATTCAGTGGTCTGATCAGGTCAGGATATGTTTTTATTCCTTTGCATACAAAAGATTAAAAAAATTGACCTAAAAACTAATCTAAGTACACCTAAATGTACGGAAAATCTTTTTGACTGTAGTGCCGAAATTGCTGTGTAGCACGAAAATTAGGCAATTGTAGCACTTTAGGACTGACTTTGGTGACAACCCTGAATGCAGGCCAAGGTTTTGATTCCAGCTGCCGTAAGATAGGCTCCAGTACAACAGCAAAACAAAAAAATGAATGGACTAAATAGAGAGAAATATAAAAAAGGCAGAACGAAAGTTCAAATATAATAGCTATAGAATAAAATATATAAAATTGAAACATTCACAGTAAGGTGAATTAATTGATTACTTATAATAAGAGTTCGAAACATTTTTTTCTTAATTAGCGAGAGACTACCCACATTATATGTTGAAATTCAGGTTTGTTTATTAACAACGTTTGTACAACAATAAAAAAACACAAGCATAAATGACCCCCCCCCCTGCTAATGCACTCCATGACCAGGAAAAATGGAGAAAGAGGAAAGAAAATTAAAAAATATATCAAACAATAAAAAGAAAAAGATAATCAACTCAATTCAGACTAATTAATCAACTCAAATCAGACGATATTATACTCCGCAGACCTGGCAAAAGAAAAACACAATAGAAAAAGAGATGAGATCCGGGAGTTAAATAGGCAAATGTCGTTTTTCCCAGAATGGGGCTTGCTTTCTATCTACAGTTTTGAGGAACAAGAAAAAAAGGATCTCGCCAAAAATCGTCTTCATACTTGCCTGAATTAAATAACAGCATTAATTTTTCATTATTAAAAACAAGCATAACTATTGGAAAGGTGTGGCCAAATATTTTGTGATCGCAAGACATAATACTAATGGTAATGCGACAGAAGAAAAAAAGTAAAAGTTGTTTCAGTCACTAAAGGTTAGCTAGTCATTTTCCTATTGTGGTCATTTGCCAAATATTTTTCCATTTTGTGATAGATCTATAAAACAAAGCCGTACCCAGGATTTTTTTTTCCGGAGGGGGTTTTACTCAAAGGTTTTTCTTCGGGGGGGGGGGGGTTTTACACAAAAAAACCTCAAAAAAGACATACAAAATATGTTTATATCCATTTTTGTTCCGTTTTTACGAGTAAAAAAAACATTTAGGGGGGGGGGTCAAAGCCCCTAACCCCTTGGATACGGCCTTGCTATAAAGAATTATAAAAGAACGTTTTTCAGCCTCCTTCACTGTAGAGATTCTAAACACAATGAGGAGGATGAATAATAGAGGAGTATATTTTTAATGCAAGGGGTAATGGGGCAATGTGAGGGGCAATAAGGCGCATAATAAGCCTTCTTTACTCTGGTGGCCTTGTATTCATTGAATTTGACGAACAATTGAGCAGCACATTCTTTTGTAAGGAACAATGGAGCCTACTGAAGTGCATACCGAGCCATCGTTTACTTTATTAGCCCCAAACGCAGCAACTCTGATTATTAATTGATTGAATTAATTAATTGAAATTGATTGATTATTAATTGAAAAGTATAGCTCCAATACAAAGGGCAATGGATCTCGATAGAGTGCATAACGAAAATTCCTCCACCATGGTGGCAATAATCATAGTTAAGGTGGTGAATAGTAAGAAGAGAACATTTGTGATGTGAGGTGCAATGAAGCCAAATCGGAAGAACACTGAAACTCCCACGAAACCCCTAATCAAGTTGAAACTGGTGAATGACAGAAAGTTGGCGAATATAAGGCGTAATAGAGCTTTTGAAAAAAAAAAAAAGATGTCGGAAAACCCTTATGTCTTGGCTCCGAATTTTGTAAAATGCGCATTTCTTAGTTATTTTTGGTGCTACAAGGGTGGAGGTGTAATTACTTGCTGGCCTTCTTATGGATGACCTTCTTCTTCTTCAGATGGCTTAGTTCTTGTAATGTTTTGAAGTAGCGATAGTAGGAAGCAGATTGTCAGAAACAAGGATCACCACAATATTGAGATACAGTAAAAAAAAAAGAAGAAGAAGGCACTGGTTATTTGACTGTATAGCTATTGTATAGCTACTACATTTGACTGTATTTGGCTCATCCGCAGAAAAAGACTGCAATAAGTCCAAAAGAATTGAGTACAACCTTTATCAAGTATAATTATGATCGAAGAATCGTTTATGCAAGTAGGTTCGGCTTCATCCTTTGCTTCCGTTCAACGATTTGCTTGATTTGCTTTTACTTGTCAGATGACGTTGAAGTAAAACTTACATCAAATCCCCTCGCTCTCTCTCTCTTGTCCCCCCTCTCTCTCTCTTGTCCCCCCTCTCTCTCGTCCCATCTCCCTCTCTCCCTTGCATATAATTAGAAATTGAATTACAGTTTTATTTGTCTCTCATTTTATACCTTCCATTGATCAGGTGAAACCTCTCGGTTTTCAAAGATATTGTATATTTAATACATATGTATTTTAAACTATTTTGTAGCTAAAATATTATATTGCCAGAAAATATTGTTTTTTACCATCCAACCGGGACTAAATAAAAAGCAAGACCTTAAACTTTGGGACGGGAACAGGTCGTAAGAAAAGACCTAAAGAAAGTTGGAACTTGATGAGGAATAGTGAACCTCTGGACCGAGACACATCTAAACAGGTGTTTTAGACTAAGGTGGCTTAGTGCTGTTAGTATTAGGTCGATTTGATTGATAGCTAATCGTTTTTTTTTCAATCTTTCACCCACTGAGTTGAAGAAAAACGGGGTTGGATGTCAGATGACGTTGAAGTAAAACTTACATCAAATCCCCTCGCTCTCTCTCTCTTGTCCCCCCTCTCTCTCTCTTGTCCCCCCTCTCTCTCGTCCCATCTCCCTAAATAAAAAGCAAGACCTTAAACTTTGGGACGGGAACAGGTCGTAAGAAAAGACCTAAAGAAAGTTGGAACTTGATGAGGAATAGTGAACCTCTGGACCGAGACACATCTAAACAGGTGTGTTAGACTAAGGTGGCTTAGTGCTGTTAGTATTAGGTCGAATTGATTGATAGCTAATCGTTTTTTTTTCAATCTTTCACCCACTGAGTTGAAGAAAAACGGGCGGTTTTGGTAAAAGTTTAATGGAACTTTTAAATCAAATTAGGTGTATGTTCGATTTTTTTTAAGATCGTTGCCCCAGAAAGACTGAATATTAATCAACCACAAAATAGGGAAGTAGCCGAAATAGTCGTATCTTGCTAATAGTCAAACTTGTGTTTATCCTCCGTGACCGACTTGAGAGCATGGGCGTGGCTATTAGTTAGTTAATATGTACTCTGTTTATATTTACTGTGTAAACCATTAGAGTGGGCAATTACATCTGTAAATAGGATCACATGTTACGGAACTTAATAATAAAAAGAAATATATGCGGGAGCGGTAATAAAAATTAAGAAAATTTGGAAGAAATTGTTACAGCGGGTTTCCGCATGTAGGGAAGGAGAAATCCTATTGAGCTTAAATTTTGGAGGACAAGATCCATATATGTGTAATAGTATATGTAATAACATCTATTTTTTTCTTTTATTTTAGACATAAGTAAACACATCATGAAATTGAAAAAATTCAACAAAAACACCAAATATTTCGGGTCCACTTTCTCAATGGCTGCTAGAAATTAAATACAAAGAAATTAGAAATTAATTAAATATTAATTATTAATTAATTAAATATTAATTTTAATATGAATTAGAATATTAATTAGATATTCTAATTAAATAATATTAAATATTAATTAGAATTAATTAAATAGAAATTAAATACAGAGAGAGAGAGAGAGAGAAAAAAGTCAAAATAAAATGGTGAGTTGCATTGCATTGCATTGAACCAAACGAAAAATCTTGCATTGAACCAAACGAAAATTTCGAACTAAGATGCCAATAAGTTGGTCGTAGCAACTTCGCCACATAATTTTGGAAAAGGGGATGAGGCTGGATTGTTATTTATATTTTCTTTTGTTATTTTGGAAAGTCAGTGTGGTTTTAGATTTATATACGATTAATTTTTGTATAGTGTTTCCAATAAAAATCCTTATATTTTGCAGATCGTCCAAGCCGAGAAGAATGACTTGGAGGCTCAGCTATCTCGTCTTTTGGATGAACACCCCTCCCTCCGAATGGCTGCATCAAACACAAGTTTCTATGTAGGTCTCTTTTCATTTTTTCCTAATTTGTTTTTTCTTTCTAAGCATCGGTAGTAATCTGGAGGTGAAAAATAAGCTTCAGAAATTTTGCTTTAGTCAATTAAAAAAAAAAAAAAAACAATAACAAAAAAATAACTGCATTAATTTTGAGAAATATAGCATGGTGTATTAAAAGTTAATACACGTCAGTTAATGCAGTTTATACCCAACTAATAAATTGTGAAGTATTAATTTCTAGTTGGGGTAATGCAGCCGTTTAAATTTTTGAATAGCACATTTATACCTAAAAGCTTTAGTTCAAACATCAATCCTATCTCACGATTAGAGTTATCACGATTAGAGATTAGAGAAAACGATTAAAGAATCGGCAGAAAAGACAAGACTAGAAAACTAGAAAAGAAAAGAAAAGACTTCTCTAGAAGATTAGAAAAGAAAAGACAGACTAGAATTGACAAGTCATTGGTCAAAATTAATGTTCTTTAATGCACGAAATATAAGTTCTATTAGGGATTAGTACACCAATGTATTAATTTTAGCACCCATAGCTAAATATTTCCCTGTCTGTGTTAATTAGTTAATTAATTAGTTTCTTAATTTATATAGGCTTAAGCGTCAGCTACTTTAATACCAGGAGTAAAAATAAATATAAATTAAAATTATATAGGTATGTTAAAATTATATGTTTTATATAATTATAAAATTATATGTTTTATATAATTATAAAATTATATTAAAATTATTAATAAAATTAAATATATATTGTAAAAATTATATATGTTTGGTTAAGTAACTCAAAGTGTTTTCTTTTTTTCGGAGGGAATGAAGTTCTCAGCTTTTTGAAAAAGGTTCTTCCTAATTGATATGTTTCTCCCGTATAGCATAAAAACCCCATTAAAAATATTAAAAAAAAAGAAGAAAATTTATAAATTTTGTTCATAAGACATCAGAAAAAAATAGGCTTTTAACTTTTATCTCAATCTAGATACATTCATTACAATTTGTCCCGTGGTAGTGCCGAGGATTGATATCTACTTGGGGATACGGGGCCCGAAGCTCGATCCCAGCTGCCTTAGGGCCGACGAAGAAGGGGTCCATAGATTAAACATATTCCCTCGCAACATCAACGGATGGCCGAGGCGCTCGTATCTTGCCCCATAATTTCATTTTATTGCAATTATGAACGATCAGGATAGACCAAATATTAGCCTCATCACAACAGCAAGCTTCTTGAAGCCAACACAGTTATGCACGCTTTTTCTCTATCTCAATCTATCCAAAGTTAAGGAATCTTAATGAAAATCACACCATCAGATTCAGCGTGTCAGAGAACTGTATTGTACAAGTTTCAAGCTCCCATCTCCAAAATGTGGGATTTGTATTTTTTTTTTTTTTTTTTTTTTTTTTTTTTTTTTTTTTTTTTTTTTTTTTGCCAGAAGAAAGATCATGGATGCGTATTTATTTATTTATTTTCAAGAGGTAATCGCATCGAACCAATAATCCTAGAATATTAGGAGAACACTCATTCGAATGGAAATTAAAAGCTCTAGTGCCCTTTTAGAGTGACCAAAAAGATTGGAGGGCAGATAGCCCCACTCCCAAGCCACTTTTTTCTCCAAAGTTGCCTGATCAAAATTTTGACATAGTCATTTTGCTCAGCATAGTTGAAGATTCAATAAGTATGCTTTTCGAGATAATATGACCCCCCCCCCCTCCCACAGCCCCTGGGGAAAGGGTTGGAAGTTACAAAATTTACCCATGGTTTACGTATAATATTCAGCGAGGATGGAATTGTCCGGATGGAATTTTAAGGGGATGGGTATTTTTACCTGAGAGGAATTTTCCACAGAGAAGTTTTCCGTAAGGGGAAGGAATTTCTCATGAAGGGGGAACCCGATTTACCGGCATTATTTGAATAACGATCATAAATTAAATTAAAAAAACAGGTTTTTCAACTAAAAGTAAGGATCAACATTAAAACTCAAATGAATACATTGTTTCTTATATGAAGGGGCTGCCCCCTTCCTCAATTCGTTGCTCTTTTCGCTAAAGTTTGACTGTTCTTCCTAATTTCTTAAGAACGAGTCCTGAAACACAAGGGTCGTTTAGTTTGAAAAAGAAACTTTTTTAAAAATGCTAAAAAAACTTTTTAATCGATAAAAGTTACAGCACGAAGCGCTGCAGCTTTACTTAGGCGCTGCAGAGCGCTGCAGCCTACTTATTTTGTTTTACCGATTGACCGAACACATGTGTTCAGTGGATGCCTGACGGATGGTCTGGTCTATGAATGATGGATGGTCTAGGCCTTAGACTCTAGGGCGTTCGTCATAGGAATAAAGAAACAATACTAAGCAATGAGAAAATTGACCACTTGGATGTGTTGGATATGCTGTATTTATTAAGGAAGATGGTTAAATAGAAACACTTTGAAATGGTACTTTTATTGTTAATTTTAGTTAATTTATTGTTATTATTGTTAGTTTTATTGGTAATTTTAACACAGTGTAACTTGTTTTCCAAATGACTACTCTCATGAGGGGTATTTAAATCATTCTTGAAGGAATACCATTATTCGGAGAGGTATAGTAGGCTTTATGTATTAGGCAACTATTTATGTATTACTGCCTTTATAAAAGCTGTTCCAAGAACAAGAAATTAGGGAATAAATAAGAAAAAAAAAATACTACAACACCTAACAGCTCATTACAACATAAATTCGTTTGAAATGACGTCTGTCATGCGCCTACTCCTCCTCCGGCCATTCAATTCAGAGGCTCATTTTAAATATAAATTAAATTCGCCTTAGAGATCAAGAAGCAATGCCGGGTAATGAGAAAATTCACTAAATGGATATGTTTATTTATATGCATACAGTTTATTAATAACGAAGGTGAATTGAATATGGACTCGTGCTGGAAGGCTCTTACTCGGGGCCGTATCTAGGATTTTCTTTTTTTTGGTGGGGGGGGGGAGGGGGTCGCAAAAATATTTTTCAGGGGGGTGGGTCATAAAAAAAACTTTAGAAGAGGTTGTTTTCAAAAGGAACGCTCTGTCAGCAGTTGTTGGTAGCCCTTTGAATTTTAAGTGGTTCGGTTCTTTGGTTGAATATATAATGTAAGAAAATTTTTGATATTTTTCACATTTGATACGAGTAAAGGATGATAATGCCCCATTTACAAGGAGATTTTGCTGATACTGAGATTTGACTAGCGCTTTTAGCCAATCAGAATTTTTCAGCCAATCAGAAAATTCTACGAAAAATCTGATTGGCTCAAATTAGCAATAGCTAATTTTTACTATTTGTTAAATCTTATTTTAAATGGGCCTTGACTCGCCAATAATTGTGCTTATGGGGATGAAGCTAAAGCCAAACAAAAGCAGTATATTGAATGGGTTAGGAAGGTGTTATAAGGCTAGATTTAAATTAAGTAGGAATCCATGTAAAAAGCGGGGCTGGAGGTTTAGCTTCAATAGTTGTGTTTGCCTCAGATAACCGAGTGCTATTGTGATTTGCTAGTTGTAATTTTCGTTTTAAGTTCCCCCCAAAATATTAAAACCAGCACATATTCTGAGTTAGAGTATTAAAGTGAATCAAGTTTCTTCCTCGTTTTTTCCAACTAGCGTTACCCGCAAGTCGCTGAAAATAGATAGGCAAACTTACATATTCATTTTGGTCTTAGAATCTTTAGTACGACTCTCTTAGCCTTTACATAATGGCTTTTTAAGCCACGGATGCACGCCAAAACCGGATAGTCATGATTATGCTGCCAAGCAAGCAAAGTGTTATCAACAAATATTGATTATTTTGGATAACATTCATTAGATACTTGCGCTCACAAGCTCACAAGCCGGGAAAACCCCAAAGTAAAACCCGTTACCCGCAGAAAAACCTGTTACCGGCAAATGCTATTTTCTGCTTTCTTGAACTGAGTTCTAGTTTAGTGATTTGCAGGTTTTTCAGTAGCTTCCAAATATTTCAGCACATGTAATTTCAGTAGACATTTCAGTATTTCGGCATTTCGGAAGCTCTCGCATTCCGTGATTCCCTAGCAGAGCAAAATTGAGACTTGGCTTTGTTTTGATCAGAATTTACCGGAAAACTATCTTGTTTCTCAATACAAATTGGTCCCACAATTTGCATGTCTTATCCAACAATCCTGGAAATAACCAGAACACTTCGAGTCAGTTAACTTTGAAGCCCTGACATCGATTTGGTCCGCTTTAATATAGAACCCTTAATTACGAATATGACAGGCTTCATTGAATAAAGCTAATCGATATAATTAAGATTCACTTGAAACTTGAGATGGCTAGCTGGTCGTGTGCTAATTTTTAAGGATTTCTCAGCAAGCCATATTAAAGGCACGATTAGACAGCGGTTTGAAGGAAGGGTCCATCATGTATGTACCTTGAACTATGAAAATTATGTTTGGAGATATTAACTAGTAGGGATTTTGTATATGTAGTGGGAAGTGTATTTAGGGTAAATTTTTCGCAAATCATATTATTGACTTACGAATAAAGTAAATATACCACTCGATACCTTTTTTTATGCTCTTTCCAAATATAATAATCGTTTTTGTCGGAAATGAATTTTACCCCCACCTCTATAAAAACCAATTCAGGGTATATAGTTGCACATTAGGGGGGGGGGGGCTAAATTTTATTTCTAATGTAAATGGGAGGTAAGTTCATACTTTACTCCCACCCCCCTAATGTGCAAATATATACCCTGAATTGGTATATATTGGGGTAGGGGTAAAATTCATTTCCGACAAAATTGATTGTCATATTTGGAAATATCATAAAAAAAGGCATCGAGTGGTATTTTTACTTTATTTGTAAGTCAATAATATGATTTGCGAAAAATTTACCGTATTTAGAATTCTGGTTTTGCAGAATAGGGTAAATCTAGATTGAATAGGAGGGTCGCTTATTTTGTGTAGTTTTTAGTTTCCAACAATTTTTTCTAGCAAGTAAGGCGTAGCTGCCAGGTTAATAGAGAAATTAACAGCGCATCTGTCTCAAAAATACCCCTGTTATCTAAAAAAATACCTCAGGTAGCTTAAAAATAGCTCAGAATATTATTAGCGAAGAAGTCTAAATAAGTATCATAGGCAGCGCGCTTGCGCTGCCTAAGTAAAGAACGATGTGGGCACAATGTGTTTTTTTTTTCATACCCGGGCACTTCGTATCGAAGGAGTTGTCGTATAAACTTCGGAAAGGGCTCATTCAATTGGAAATTGGTGTGGCTAGTGCCCTTTTTAATAGTCGAAAGTGATTGGAGGGCAACTAGCTCCTCCTCCCCCCCCCCCCCCCCACGCCCATCATTCCCCAAAACACAGTCAATCGAAATTGTAAGACAACCATTTTGTTCAGATTAGTTGATTTCCAGATAGAAGACAAGTTTTTGAGGAAGAAAGTCTCCCACAGTGCTCAGGGCATGGGTTTTATTCAATAGCCTGAAGGCATATAAGAACTATGCTGGGAGACTGTACTATCTATTATTTTTTCTTTTAGAGCAGGGCACTTTATATGGAAGGGGTCGTCATAGGAACTTCAAAAGGGGCTCATTCGATTGGAAATTGAGAGTTGTAGTGCCCTTTTTAATAGTCGAAAGTGTTTGGAGGCAACTAGCCCCCCCCCCACGCCCATCATTCCCCAAACACATCCAATCAAAATTTTGAGGTAGCCATTTTGTTCATCGTAGTTGATTTTCAGATACAAAATATGTTTTTGAGGAGGACACTCCCCCACAACCCTCAGGTCAAGGGTTTTAAGTTATGCCCTGGGGGCTTATAAGGTTTTTATCGAAGGTGTTGTCATGGAAACTTCAAAATAGGCTCATTCGATTGGAAATTCGAAGGGCTATTACCCTTTTGAATGGTCGAAAGTGATTGGCAGGCAACTAACACCCCTTCCACGCCCTCCATTTCCCTAAACACATCCAATCAAAATTTTCAGATAGCCATTTTTTTCAGCGTAGTTGATTTCCAGATAGAAATTTTGTTTTTGAGGAGGACATTCCCCACAGCCTTCAGGGCAAGGTTTGTAAATTATGCCCTGGGGCATATAAGGTTTTTATAAAAGGCTTTGTCATAGAAACTTCAAAAAAGGCTTATTCGATTGGAAATTCAAAGGGCTACTGCCCTTTTTAATAGTCGAAAGTGATTGAAGGGCAACTAGCCCCCCCCCCCACGCCCAACATTACCCCACACACATCCAATCAAAATTTTGAGATAGCCATTTTGTTCAGCGTAGTTGATTTACAGATAGGAAATATGTTTTGAGGAGAACACTCCCTCAGAGCCCTCAGGGCAAGGGTTTTAAGTTATGCCCTGGGGGCATATAAGGTTTTTATAGAAGGCGTTGTCGTAGAAACCTAAAAAAAGGCTCATTCGATTGGAAATTCAAAGGGCTAATAGTCGAAAGTGATTGGAGGGCAACTAGCCCCCCCACGCCCCATCATTCCTCCCCACACATCCAATCAAAATTTGGAGATAGCCATTTTGTTCCGCGTAGTTGATTTCCAGATAGAAAATATATTTTTGAGGAGGACACTCCCCCACAACCCTCAGGGCAAGGGTTTTAAGTTATGCCTTGAGGGCATATAAGGTTTTTATAGAAGGCGTTGTCGTAGGAACTTCAAAAGGTGCTCATTCGATTGGAAATCCAAAGGGCTAGTGCCCTTTTTGATAGTCGAAAGTGATTGGAGGGCAACTCGCAACCCCCCCCCCCCTCACGCCCATCATTCCCCCAAACACATCCAATCAAAATTTTTAGATAGCCATTTTGTTCAGCGTAGTTTATTTCCAGATATAAAATATGTTATGGAGGAGGACACTCCCCCACAACCCTCAGGGCAACGGTTTTAAGTTATGCCCTGGGGGTATATAAGGTTTTTATAGAAGGTGTTAACGTAAAAACTTCAAAACAGGCTCATTCGATTGGAAATTCAAAGGACCAGTGCCCTTTTTAATAGTCGAAAGTGATTGGAGGGCAACTAGCCCCCCTCACGCCCATCATTCCCCCAAACACATCCAATCAAAATTTTGAGATAGCCTTTTTGTTCAGCGTAGTTGATTTCCAGATAGAAAACATGTTTTTGAGGAGGACAATCCCCCAAAACCCTCAGGGCAAGGGTTTAAGTTATACCCTGGGGGCATATAAGGTTTTTATAGAAGGCGTTGTTGTAAAAACTTCAAAAACGGTTCATTCGATTGGACATTGAAAGGGCTACTGCCCTTTTTAATAGTCGAAAGTGATTGGAGGGCAACTAACCCCCCTCTCACGCCCACCATTTCCCCAAACACAACCCAATCAAAATTTTGAGATAGCCATTTTCTTCTGCGTAGTTGATTTCCAGATAGAAAATATGTTTTTGAGGAGGATATACCCCCACAGCCCTCAGGTTAAGGGTTGTAAGTTACTCCTTTAGGGTATATAAGGTTTTTATAGAAGGCGTTGCCATAAAAACTTCAAAACAAGCTAATACGATTCGAGATTCAAAGGGCTAGTGCCTTTTTTAATAGTCGAAAGTGATTGGAGGGCAACTAGCCCCCCCCCCCCCCACGCCGATCATTCCCCCAAACACATCCAATAAAAGTTTTATGATAGCTATTTTGTTCAGCGTAGTTGATTTCCAGATAGAAAATATGTTTTTGAGGAGGACACTCCCCCACAACCCTCAGGGCAAGGGTTATAAGTTACGCCCTGGGGGCATATGAGGTTTTTATTGAAATCTTTGTCGTAGAAACTTGAAATAGGGCTCATTCGATTTGAAATTCAAAGGGCTAGTACCCTTTTTAATAGTCGAAAGTGATTAGTGATATTTTTTGTTGTTGTTGTTGTTTAAACCAGGGCAGTTCGTATCGAAGTGGTTGTCTTGGGAACTTCGAAAAGGGCTCATTTGATTGAAAATAGAAAGGGCTGATGCCCTTTTAATACTCGAAAGTGATTGGAGGGCAACTAATTCCCCTTCCACTCCCACCCTACCTCGCCCACCCTCCCATTTGCCCATTATGTTTAAAAACTAAATGTTGCCTTAAGATTAAATCAAAATGCACTGTGATAATGCTAATTCCCTATAAGGCATCTCAGCAGTATCCCAAGAACGACTGAGGGTATTATGTTCAAATTTTCGGGGCTACTTCTGCTCTTAAAATTTAACCAAATCAAAATAGCGTAAGTATATCAAAGCTATCAAAGGAAGTAAACAGATTTTTTTGCGACTGGTATCAAGTTTCCCATTTCAGGTCAACTAGAGGAAGTGTGAACCTAAATTAATCAGTACTATTTGTGTCCAGATTTCTAAAAGGGTGTATGTTGGTAAAAATTGCTGAAAAGTTTTCTCCAGCATACAAATAGCAGGCCAAACTATGAGGTCTTAAAAAACGAAAAGATTTAAAGTATTATTTTCTTTTTCCCTGAAAAGACTATGTCAATATAAAACGAACAGAAATTAATTAAAAAAAACTTTTTCACAAAATAAGTTTTTCAAGGAAAAGTAAAGAACTCCATTTAACAAGAAATGAGCAATAATAAAATCAAATACTCTACCAAGCGTGAAACTACCACCAATCAGCATCGGTAAATAAATGAAACCCAAAACGAACAGAAATTACAATAAATAACCAAGTCAAACTAAAAACGAGCAGAAATTAACAGAAGTTGGGCGCAAAACCCCTATGCCTTCTCAAGGCCAAAACGAAATTTGCACTTTACTGAAAAAATACAAATGAATGTGCATTGTCAATTTAATATACATATTCTGATATTTAGTAATAAAAATGTTAATATTATTTGATTTATTAAAGTTATAAAAGTAAAAACATTTATATTTTTTTTACTTTTCGTTGAAAAACTTATTTTGTGGAAAAAGTTTTTTTTAATTAATTAGAAAAAGAACCAGACGATTTGCAATGGGTGTAACGCAGCGTATATAGCTGTTTATGTCTTTTCATGATATGATGCAATACTGCTGGTTTGTATTATGGCCTTAAAGCGATTAATTATGACCATAATTATGGCCATTAAATATGGCCATTAATTAAAATTTAAAGTTAAATTATCTAATTGTATTTATCCCATTTTAGACCTGAGAAGCTAGTGTTGTGCCTCATTGTGTCTAGTTGATTTATTTTTCACAGCTGATGCCGTTTCTGGTTTATTTACTTTAATTGTTGAAGGTTTTATTATCAGGCAGGAATGCAAGGGGGAGGGAAGGTCTTTCGCTTTTGTGTCCCCTCTCTTCGAGATCTTAACATTGTTTTTAATTTTTTGCTTTTTATCTGTATTATCTGCCTATTTTATGATTTTTTTTAAAGCTACCTCCCCTAAAATATGGAACGCTCCATCCTCAAATTCAAATCTGTATTATCTGCCTATTTTATGATTTTTTTTTAAAGCTATCTCCCCTAAAATATGGAACGCCCATCTCCAAATTCAAATCTGTATTATCTGCCTATTTTACGATTTTTTTAAAGCTACCTCCCCTAAATGGACGTAAGCAATGAATGCAACTATCTCGCTTTATAGCAGAAATATATACGGGCACGCTCCACACAAGCTGTCTGTTTTAAGTGATCTAGTAACCAAGCATAGCATAATATGCATTCAGGAACATTTGATAACATCCGATCATTCAGCAATCCTTGACCGAATTCCAGGAAAGGACTATTTTTTGCAGCCTGCTATCCGCAACAGCTCAGTTGGAAGGCCTAGTGGTGGAATCTTGATCATTGTAGACTCCAATTTGCAATGCACGCTAATTGATTCATGCGATTCTTTTTCTGCGATCAGAGTTCCTGGTCCAAATGGCTTTATAGTCATATCAGTGTACCTCCCTACAAATTATCGTGATGTCCTCTCAGAAAAGGCGTTATACGAAGGCTTGGGTGAGACTCGGGAGGTTGGTCAAACAATACAAGTCAAAAAAGATTATTATCGGTGGGGACTTCAACTGTCAGCTTCTGGATGATGATCGTTTTTTCACCATATTAAGGGGGTGTCTGCCAGACGCTATGGCCCCGGTTCCAAAATCCCAGTCCTTCACGTTTGTCCACAGCGCATCCCTGGCTACATCAGATATCGATCACTTTTTCGTAAATTTCCTACTTCCGACCGGGATTAAAGCCATTGTTGACTCGGAACACAATTGTAGCGGTCACCTTGGGATTAGCTTAATGGTACCAGTCTCCACCTACAAGCGGTGCCCCGGGCGATCATGGTTTATCAAGAGTGAATGGCAAAGGATAGATCAGTCCTTGTATAAAGATATTCTTGACTCAACTCTTGCTAAAATCAAAGTACAGTTCCACATGCTTACACATGGCCAAAATGAAGACAGACTAGCCCTGAACATCTTTTGCTCCGAAATTGTTCATTCGATGAAGCTTGCGGAATCTGACGCTGTTCCAGTGGCAAAAGTGTACCCCAACACTCGTAAAAAGGGATGGGATAACCCAAATGTCAAGTTTGCCAAGAAGAGATCCAAGTTTTGGTACGAATTGTGGAAGGACTGCGACAAACCCCGCTCTGGAGTAGTTTTTCAGTGCTTTTGACATGCCAAAAAAGAATTCAAACGTACTGTCGAGAATATGCAAGTCCAGCAAGTGGAGAAGTTGTCTTGTGATTGCAGGAGTGACCCAAACATCTTATGGAAGCGATTCCAATCTAACAGGGCTGATGCTGATGTGCAAAGTCCCATTCCTGATGAAAGTTGGGTAAACCATTACAAGGACGTGTTTGCGCCACCACACAACGAGCTGGACTCCGTATATAAATCTGAGTTAGATAGGCAATTAATCAGCGCAAAACTCCGCCGCACTGCTGTCATTGTTTCCAAATGGCATATTGAGATAATATCGAGAAAATTAAACAAGAATAAGTCTCCAGGGCTTGATGGGATCACTCCGGGGCACTTACAGCACGGCACAGAACGTCTACATAAGTATTTAGCCTTACTATTCCAAATGAGCATCGAGCAGGGACTCACACCTGCCAACTTTCATGGTTGCCGTACATCCAATATTCTGAAAAATAATCGAGATCCCTTGCTTTGTAAAAGCTACAGACCAATCACAGTTTCATTGGTTATCAGCACAGTATTTGAGAAGGTACTGTTGCCCCATATTACGTCACACGCTCTAATGGGAGATAAACAACTTGGATTCAGAAATGGGTTGGGCTGTGGACACGCCCATCGGCTACTAAGAAGAATAATGAGGTCTACATCTTTAGTTAAAAAGCCACTCTTTGCCTGCAGTGTCGACATTTCCGCTGCGTTCGATTCTGTCGTCCAATCGCAGGCACTGTGGTGCCTCTTAGATTCAGGAGTCGACCCCCGCATTGTCCTTGTTCTCCATGACTGGTACTCCCACACGCATATTCGTATAGCTTTGGGATGGGAAACAATCGCCGGTCACCGCAAGCAAAAGCTTTCTGAACCCATTCGGCTCCTCAAAGGAGTTCGGCTAGGATCTGCTCTAAGCCCTATCATTTTTAATTCTGCGATTTACTCTGTAACTAGATTCGTTCGTGGGACCTTCTTTTTGGAGGGCTTGGATCTAAGTTTCATTTCTTATGCAGATGACTTGTTGCTCCTAAGCAGCACGCTGAAGGGGCTACAGGAGAATCTTCGTCTCTTAGTGACCCTATACAGAAGAACAGGACTACGAGTCAACATAGAGAAGCGGCACTAACTTGATTAATTCCAATCTTGTTCTTGAAGGTATCAGAATTCAGAAGTCCCAGTCCCTAAAATACCTTGGTATCACGTATGGCCAGACGCCTAGGTCAACTAGAGGCTTGTTGGCTGAATCAGTCTGTAAATCTATCCGCTCAGCATATGAAAAAGCTGTCAAATGCAAGTGGTCATTTAATCAATTTATTAAGTCAAAACTATTCAACGCCGTCGTCTCTCCTGCCATCTGGTACATATCACCCTTGTGGGAAATGTTTTCCCTCACCGAACATCGAAAAATATGAACCCACGTATTACAGATTTGCAAAATTTTTGCTGGGACTTCCACTAAGATTTTCTAACACGGAGATCTCATCCATATATGGAATCCTTGATCCATCAACCAAGGTGATTGATCTAGAACGGAGAGCCTCAAGATGTTCCCTCATTAAACTCTACGACTCACCGCTGACTCAACTGTTTCTGTGAATGAATTACCTGTATTTAATTTTTAGTGTTGAACATATTTTTCTTCTTTCGTTGTTTCATTTTGCACTCCGCTTTTTTTTTCCATTTCTCCATTGTAAGTGGGCATAAATAAATATATATATATATATATTCCCGTTCCCCAATGGCTTTGCTCTAATCTGCGATATGCTGCGTTTACTAACGAAGGGATATGATTTATAAGATTTTTAAAAACTAATAATTACTAAATATTTAAAATTAATTGTCTAATAATGAGTGCAAGAGGTAAAATCGTACATGAAAGTTGAACAGTCGACATTTGGCCCCTGACCCCTGACCTAAATATAATTGATTTAGTTATCACTATTATTAGTAGAGTTCTTATTGTCATGCAAATACAAATAAAAGAAGATGAGAGCACTGTATATGCCTGTATGCTGCAGGCCTATAGGGCCGAATAAGAGAATACTGTATAAGGCCGACTATTACAGAGAGTAACAAATGGTAAAGTAAAATGAAAAATTTGAAATTTCAGGACTTAAAGTCCTACTTGGTATTGCCAAAGCCTTTGACACCGTACACCCCCCTTTCCTGCCCCCAATCATTTGCATTCCGGATCAAAAAGTATGGGTAACATACAAGAGCGGAAACTGGTGCTGGTGTCGACAAAAAACAATAATGCTATCTAGCGTTTGGCGTCTCTTGAGATTTTTTCAAGCTGTGTTATTGTTTTTCTGTCAGAAACTTGTCAATACACTAATCCTACCAATTACACCAATTAAATTATTTCTCCATATTAGCCTACTATATTAAAAAAGTTCATAAATAATTTCTGAGACCACACTGGCTAATCATGATAAACAAAAAATCGCGAAGAAAGGAAACGAGGACAATTAACAGCCAGTGAAAAAATTGAAAAATTATGCAAATATTTCGGTCAAGACCTCCGCTTGACCGTCCTCAGTGCAGAATAAAACTGATAAAAATATAAAAACCAAACCTTAAAATACTAGGAAAGGGTATTAAGTATTTTTTTAAAATACTTAAAAACCGTTACTAGGAAAGGGTCGTCCAATTTTAGTTTCGTGTTTTTATTTTAAGGTTTGGTTTTTATATTTTTATCAGTTTTATTCTGCACTGAGGACGGTCAAGCGGAGGTCTTGACCGAAATATTTGCATAATTTTTCAATTTTTTCACTGGCTGTTAATTGTCCTCGTTTCCTTTCTTCGCGATTTTTTGTTTATAAAAAAGTTCAAAGAAACGCCGTTAGATAGCGTTGATGTTTGTTTTTGTTTTTTGTTGACATTAGGCCAGTTTCCACTCTTATACGTTATTCACATTTTTATGTTCAGAATTAATAGTACTTTGAGGTCTTGCCAGTCTCAATTCAATTTAAGCATAGAATTTACTCCTTGATGTTTTCCATACATCATATTATGTTAACCATAGAAATAGTGTGTTGACCTTCAAATAGTAGAATTGCTACTCTGGATTTTTTTGTTTAAAAATTTTGTAACTCCTGCTCATTAGCAGACTCAAAAAAGCGTTATTAGCTTAAATTACCAAGCAACTTTTTAAATGAAATAAATAGCCTTATATTTATTTTATAAATGAACAAGTTGCCAGGTTGTCAAGTTGTCACTTGGAATATCAACAGGGCTGAATTGAGGTGATCCTCCTCACCTAGTTTATGTTGTAAAATCAGCGTTGATGGTGTCAAAATCAACCTTATTTTAATAAATGATTGTTAGTGACATTTTTATAACACGCTCTGGTATAACCCATCCTACAAGGATCCCAGGAATTTAAGGACTCTCTCCTCTTTACAGAAGTCGGATAGATTCTGGATCTCCAAAGAAATAACAGACAAAACAAAAGCAGTAGTTTGGCTCCGCAACACACATATTTACACGACTATACATCAGCAACATGAAAAAACTACAAAAGAAACACGAAAAAATAAAGCCAATTTTTTGTTTTAGCTTGAACACGAAATGGCTCTTCGAAAGTTTGTTCCTGCCACGTCTACCCCTTTTCGCTGGAATGACGGTAATGAGACTCTTCTTGAGGAGTTAAAAAGACTTGTAAGTTTCTTATATATTTTCATAAAATCGACAGATGTGTATTATAAATTTTTATGTCGATCAGTTGTAAATCTTTGTTTCATTTTTGGGTTGTGACTCGAATTGATAGCAGTTTCCTTTGATTCATGGATAGCAGTTTATTAGGGTTTTTTATATTTGTTTTGTAAACTAAGTGAAAAAAAAATACTGCGTTTGACGATGCTTATGAATTTCCTGAGCAGTTTTAATTGTAGTTATGTTCATATAGAGTTATCTTGTAGGCAAGGGGTTAAGAACGGAAAAAGGTGAGTTGAGCCTAATGATGGGTTACCCTTGAACAACTGGGCTAGACATATAAGCGGTTTTGGTATTTGTATGGTATACCCCCTGCATCTTAGTTGTTCATGCATTGACGCACTGTAAACCGGTTTCTTTCAACTTAGTGTAAGAAAAGACAAAGAGAATTGACAGAATAGATGGTAAACATATAATTCAGGCTATATATTTGGACATTAGGGGGGGGGGGGAGAGGAGGTAAAGTATTTGGACAGCTTGAAGTCAGAAAACAATTCTTACTTCATAATATCAGAATAATTGTAGCTAAGGCTTTATGCATGCAGACCCGCTGTACTTTGCCTCCCCCCCTAATGTGCAAACATACAGCCCTAATTTGTTTCTAATGTATTATATTTTTATCATACTTAGGCTTAGGTATATTTTATTAGGATTAACCTAAATTCACTTCTTGAGATGCAGTGGGTATATCATGCAAGTACTTTTTTTTCAGCTATGCTTATAAAACCTAATGCCTTTTTTAGGTACCTTCATGCCCCCTTCCATGTCTTTTTTAGCTACCCGGCCCTTCTTAACCCCAAAAGACATCCAATCAAAATGTTGATATAACCATTTTGTTCAAGAAAGTCGAAAGGTCAAATAAATATGTCCCCAGGAACCACATGGCCCCCTCAGTCCCAGGAGTAAGGACTATGAATTATCATAAGTTGCCTGTTGTTTACAAAATGGGTTTATTGCTGGGAATAGAGGGCATATTTCATCCTGAGTATCCGAATGGGCTAGAGGCATTAACATGAAACTTCTAGGAAAGGTTGAATTCAGTCAGAGAACACTTTGTGCATGCAGGTTGTCAAAAGGGTGTACCTGCAATATTTCAAGAACGGCTAAGGATTTTAAATTTAAAACTTTCATGACATGTTGAACTAAATCTAAACATACTATGTGCATCCAAGTTGTCAAAAAGGCATATCTTCAATATCTCAAGAACAGCTAAGAGCATAAAGACAAATCTCTTGTCGATAATTTTTCATTTTGTGACTTGTTCGATTGTTCCCATTTGACTAAGCTGAGTCTTTATCTTTGACGCCTTTCAATGCAATAGTAAAAAAGCAGGTTATAATAAATAGAAGTAATAATTTTATTTATTTCTGTTTGATTACCCTTAGTCTCGGAATTGGCTGTGATGATTCAAAAAGCCTAATTTCAGAAAACATCTTTTACTGGAGAGGGGGAAAACTAAAAATGAATTACAGTTTTTTCTATGTTTTCTTTTTCTTTGTTTCGATGTTTTTTCTATGTTTTTCTTTTTCAGTTTTATTAGTAAGCATTTGCTTGTACCAATTTTTTTAGTTTTTAGGCATCAAAGACAAGGCAAAACTGTTTTAATATAATAGGAATATTGAAAACAAGTTTAAAGAAAAGACCGCCTGTATCTCCAAATGACCTAGAAAGTAAAGTTTTTTTTTACTACTACCTGGTAATATACACCTTTTCAAACCTAAAAATGAAAGCACGTTGCAGCCCTGGCATAGAAAGTCGTCCCTGATTAGTTATAAAACAGGTCATGACTCCCCCGTGCTTTCGTTTCTAGTCTCACAAAATTCATTTTTTTTTTGTTTTTCAGAAATATTTTTTGCTGTAAACGGAGATAGTTAAGTGCAATATATTAAAATATACTTGTATAAAATATACGCAAAATATGTTTAATGTATAATAAATATAATGTTGTTCTTTTAGGGAGTTGACTGTGAGAGTGAAGGACCCTGGAGTTTGCCAATATTTTCACGGGAAGAAGACGATCCTCCACCTGCCCTTATCTACTCTCAAGATAGCTTTGGAATACAGAATACTGACATTAAAATAGATTCATCGGTATTTTTTTTTTACATACTACCGATATTAGGATATGGTTTATAATGTAATAATAATGATTAGAAATGTAAGAATTAGTATAATTATTATCATTAAGGTGAATCACTAATTTTCTTCGCGCTCAATTTTTGTCAGTGATCTGACGAATCCTAATGACGCCACTGATTATCAACTCGCAACGCTAGCTAAACTCGGCTCATCAGTGAGATCATGCACTGATTGACATTGCTCCCTATTGGCCAATGAGTTAACGCTACCAAAGAAGAAACAGTGGTGAAGTAAAGTGATAACATCATTAGAAGCCCTACGAAGGACCGAATAAAACATCGAACTAATAAAACGTAAATATGCGGAATGGGTATTAAGGAGACGCAAATGTACGGAATGGATATAGCTTTAAAATTCAATGATAATGATTATATATGAAATCTTATTATAATAATAATGATTAAGAACAATTCCTAATTTTAGGCGCGCTCAATTTTTGTTAGAAATCCGACAAATTCTTTCGACGTCACTGCTTAGTAACTCGCAGGGATAGTAAAAGCCGGCGCATCAGCAAGATCACGAAACGATTGACCTTGATCCCTATTCGCGAACGAGCTAACGCTATTGAACAGGAAACAGTGGTAGAACAAAGTGATAACCAAGCGATTTAATCTAACAGTTAGTGGTAACGAACTGTAAGTAAGGAGAGAATCGGCTCAATAGTAACCGAAACTCTAAAAAACAAAAATTTGATAACAATATAGGCATCAAAAGAATTGGCTTTTTTATGCTGATTCTAAATATGTTAAATTCATTAAGTTTAAAATTACCCACCAAAAGCTACGAGCCTGAGCAAATTAAGCTGATTTTCGATAAATGGGGGAAACATCCCCAAAAAGTCAAATAATCTTGTTGAAAATTGCACGATCAGATTCATCGTATGAGATAACCCTACTGCAGAGTTTTCAAACTCCCATTTAAAATAACTTTAAAATTTTGAATTTTTTGCCAGAAAAAAGATCACGGATGCGCGTTCATTTATTTATTTCTTCGGTTTTTTTCCTTTTTTTTTTTGTTTGTTAATCGCAGAAGTGATTGTATCGAATAAATGGTCCTAGAAGATTGGGAGAGGGATCATTTAAGCGGAAACTAAATTTCTATTGCCTTTTTTAAGGGATAAAAAATTGGACTGACTAGCCCCTCTCCCACGCCCTTTTTTTCCCCAAAGTCGTCCCATCAAAATTTTAAGATAACCATTTTGTTCAGTATAGTTAAAAACTCCAGTAACTATGTCCATGGGGATAGTATGACCCCCTCGCCCCCAGAGTTATGAAATTAGCCATTATTTACATAGTCGTATATGCTATTGTGAATTATGCAGAACTTTTTCAAGGGGGGGGGATATTTTCTACGGGGAGACTTTAGCATTTGGATGGTAGTTTCCAGGGGTGAAATTTTATACGGGGGTAATTTGCCAGAATTCATATACAAAACTTGTTTTGTTTGTCTTACTTTCTCGTTGGACCCCATTTTACGTGTGGAGATGTTCTGGGGGAATTGTCCTGGGGAAGTTTTCAGTGGAGATGGAATTCCCTGGGGGTTTTTACTGGGGAGGATTCCCCATGAGATAAATTCTCCATGGGGGAATTACCACCAGGATGAAATTTCTGCGGGAGAAATTTTCCATTGAAGGGAGGGATTCCCTGGAATTTTTTTCAAAAAGAGGGAATTCTGCCATGGCCTGAAGAACAATCAGAAATTAAATAAAGAGCAATTCTTTTCTTAATTTAAAGTGTGCTTAAGGAGTATTTTTCAGGTGGAATCGACCACAAGAAATTTTTGGGGGGAAATTCCCAGCAAGGAGGAAATTTTCCTGGGATAGGTCCCATGAGCATGGATTTTATGTAGGAGGAACTTTCCATGGAGGAATTTTTCGTTGGGGACAAATTTTCTATGGAAGGGTAGATTTCCTGGGATTATTTGAAAAACGATCAGAAATTAAATAAAAAAATCCACTGACATTAAAACTTAAAACGAACAGAATTTATTCTGTATATTAAGGGGACTGTCTCTCCTCAATACCCTGCTATTCGCGCTAATGTTTGGCCTTATGTCCCAATTCTGAATGATTCCTGAAACACAAGGGCCGTTTTAATTAGAATCAGAAACTTTTTTTAAAAAGTAATAAAAAAAAACTTTAGCGCATAATTATAATTATGATCTCTATCCAGGATTTCCTTGCGCATAGCCACAACCATTATTATTACTTTTCTCTTCTGAATTTTGCATTGTGTCATTTTATTGGTAATTTCTGTATTTTGCCAATGTTTTATATCTAACTTCTAAGCTTTCCAGGTATAAGTTATATAACTTATAAGCTTTATATCTAACTTAATATGATTATAACTTAAAATCAGGTACCAATTTTCATTGCCATCATTATTTAGGAAAAAAAAAGAATATTGGAATCTCCGTACTCTATAGCAATATATATATATATATATATATATATATATATATATATATATATATATATATATATATATATATATATATATATATATATATATATATATATATATATATATATATATATATATATATATATATATATATATATATATATATATATATATATATATAAGTTTATCCTTATGCTATTTTTTCACATGAAGAGTTTAAGGCTGGAAAGCTCCTTCCCTTGATTACGATCATACGCAAGATTTGGAGCTACTACTCGCACTGATGCAACTTGACTTACTAGAGTGTGGTTTTTCAATATAAAAAGGACTATACTTAAAGTATACCTGCATAAGTAAGGATGATTACACCCGTATACACAGTTATACGGGTATACTCGTCTATAGTATTAGGTACACGGATATGCTTGTGTCGTTTAGGTAATTTGAATAAACCTTTTGACTACAAGAAAACCTGTATAATGTAATGTTTTGAACAATTATAAGCTTTAAAATTTTTTAAGAAGTATAATTTCTTAATTATTGAATTTTTAGTGAATAGTAGCAAAAATGCATGTCTTCTCATGTTTTCAGCCTTACTATTGCTATCTTCATATCTATTTCTATTTTTTGTCAAGTAGGCTATATTTTTACTAATAATAATAATAACATATTGCAAAATCGGGCTTGCCTCTCTATATACTGTTCAAGTTGGAGGTCTTTATGGAACTTATGTCATTAGTTCTAGTGCAGTAATGGCTCCTGAGGCAAGTGTAAGCTTCTAAAGCACAACTAATCACTTTGTTAGCTACTCAAAATTAATTTTAATGAATTAGTGGGATAAACACTTGATTTATTGTTTAATTACATCAATTAATCACTTTTTTCATCTTTCTCTTTTATTTCTTCTCGTATTTTCATTCTTATTATTGCTATCATAATTTTCATTTCTTTTATTATTATTGTTTACACCATTGGATGTTTGAGCTCCTTATAAATTTGACATGGTTAGCTTTAGTGTAACAATAGGCTTCTGTGATAAGTTCAGGCACTACAGTACCTGGCATGTTGTATTTGTTTCTTTTGTCTCTTTGGGAATAAAGTCAGGTCAATTCATGTCTGATATTTATAAGTATATCGTAGCAATGATCATGCTGTTGATTTAGCATTTTTATTTTTTTCTCCTTTTTTAGATTGTTATTTCTATGCCTTGTTGGCTTTATATAGACTTATCGATATATAGATCGTGAAGCTTTTTTGCATCCGTGCAGTAGCAGCTCTACTGTATACACTTCGTATCTGTTTCTTCTTTCCTCTAGCTATTAAAAGTAGTAATTTAAATGGATTTAAAAGGCTTTTAAAGAATTGATTCTTTTCTATATATGATTTTAATGGCTAATTTAATAGGATACATAGTTGATGGATTAATACCGTATTAAACCATTAAATTTAGTGTTTTATTTTAATTGATGTGTGTTGAAAAAGGAGTTGAGTATTAAATTAGGGGTAGCAGGGTATATGATGTTGTAGTTGTGTTTTGTTTTTTAAACCCCTTCTGAGGTTAATGTTAATTTTCAATATTTTTTTTTTGTGGATTTTTCTGGTTATCCCTCCTCCATATCGTGCTTTGATATTTGGAGTGGATATGTTTATGTTACGTTTTTTTAATAATTGATATTAAATTAAATGAATTAACTTCTTGTCTTTTTAACTTTTTTATAGGGTTTTGTAAATTTAGAAGACAAAATTGACACATCTGCTGACATCCTTCGTGGAGCTTTGCTCGGAAGTGAGCTAAGACAAAGCGATGGGACGTACATCATATCAGGTATGTTTGTATGCATATCTTATGTATGCTTATTATGTATGTATGTATTTAGACATTATCGTGTTTGTATGCATTATTTATTTTCATTTACTCCCTAGTCACTTAGAATATAATTTTGTTAATTCTTCAAAAATGTGAAACGCTGTTGACGGTTGGGAATTATAGTAGCCAATGAAAGGAATAATGATTACGACTCTGCGATAAAACAGTGCACAAAACTTAATATTTAACTGTATATAGAATACAAATTTCTATCGCTGAAGACAAATGAAATCCTTTTTCAGTTACATGAGCTACAAAACTAATATACGGGGGGGGGGGGGTCTTTGTGAAAGGGAAAACTAAATGAAATATATGAACCATGTTTTTTTTATTTATATATGTATTTTTTATTTCATTTACCCCATTGTTACTTAAAAAAGTACATTGTCTTTTATTATGAAATTTTTAAGCTATGACCAATGACAAAACCGCTGTTTACGGTTAACATTTACGACGCTGAATAAAAGAATGAAAATACCACAACAATAACACAAGTGATATAAATTGAATTTTACAACGCTTTCTGAAAATGAAACAAGATATAACAAACTGGTACAAATTAATGTTTATTTTATTCCATCTTCATAAATTTTAAAAAATGTCATTCATTATTTTTTTAAACTTACATTGATGCTCGTTTCCCTAATCTCAGTTTAAAAAGAAATTGAAAAATTATTTTTTGGAGGCATAATTGTTGAATTTTATTATAAGTGGTAGGGTGGGTAGGGAAAGTTGGGTGGTTAGGGCAGGTAAAAGTGGGTTGGGATGCAGGGTTGAGGAGTTGATTATTGATGAGTGATGAAGACTGGATTCGTCATTAATTATAAGTGGTGGGGTGGTAGGGTGGTTAGGGCAGGTAAAAGTGGGTTGGGATGCAGGGTTGAGGAGGTGATTATTGATGAGTGATGAAGACTGGATTCGTCATTAATTATAAGTGGTGGGGTGGTAGGGTGGGTAGGGAAAGGAGGGTGGTTAGGGCAGGTAAAAGTGGGTTGGGATGCAGGGTTGAGGAGGTGATTATTGATGAGTGATGAAGACTGGATTCGTTATTAATATTTTTTGTTTTAATTTTTTGTATTAAGATTTATTTAATTATTTGACTATTTGGTAATTATATTGGCTTTTGGCGTGTAGCCAAAAGCCCTCATGGGTTTCTCTCCAGCGTGAAACGGCTTTTTTTTACTTGTTAATGTTTAAATTATATATTTAAGATTGAATTATCAATCTCCTTTGTCATACTTGAATTGGTTTGCATTATTAGTAGTTAGACGTTTGAATTTTAATATTAAGCCCACGGGCAAGGGGTACCGGTCGCCTTAATATATTTCCATGGATCATCAAAGGATGCTGGGTGAGATGTTCGATTCTGGTCCCACCCTGTGTGGGTTGTGTATTTAGATTTTTTTTTCAACTATGGGATTCCTCTTTTCTTACTCACATAATAGCTGGTAAGCAAAGCTTTCTCCTCTTTGTGATTTCTCTTAGAAACCCCGGAAACTTCCCCTTTTCTAATCATCTTTCTCCTACTTTTTTGGTTTTCAAGATATTTAGAAGTTTCTTTTTTCTCAAATATGATGTTTTCTATTTTCTTGCTCACATAAATAGCTCGTGAACAAGCTCCTCTTTTAGCTTTCTCTTAGAAACTCCAGACACTTTCTCCTTTCTAATTGTTCTCATGGGTTTGTTTCTCTTCAGCGTGAAAGTGTTTTTTATTTTTTCCTATCCAGCCTACCCCCTTTCCCTATCCAACCTACCTTACTTAAAAAACTTAAATAATTTCGCCCCAAAAAAATTATCGTTGGTCAAGATATTCCCTTACTGGGAGGAGGGTTTTATGGTCAGTGCTCTGGAATTTGATAGAACCTGTTAAGGAAAGAAGCATAAATGCAAGTTTTAAAAGATCACAAATGGTTTTTTTTAATTTATGCAGTGCAGTTCGTTTATGAAAAATTCAGGACAAAGCATCGCTGCCATTTCTAAGGGTCTTATCTGTAATTTTGACACTTCTGAGATAATCAAAGATAATTTCGCAAACCGCATTATTCTCTTTTTTCTGGAATCTTTTTTACTTGCCACATTTTCCAGAAAAGCTCTATTTGCAGTCACTATTATTAATGTACACCCATGGCTCTTTTGGCTGTACAAGTAGGAGATCCCTTCTAGTCTTTATCCGTTGCAAGAATCACTACTTAGTATTAATGGTATTCCCATATGCTGCGTTAACACTTAAATCCTTGACGCTTCTATTTCTGCCGTTTGCGTCTTTTCAACATGGTCGTTATGTTGCAAAAGAGGAAATTTAAATTCCATCTCCGAGCACCAAGTTTTGACCAACGCAAAGGACAATATAACAGACATAGATATACCTTAGAGAAATGTACCAGCTATCCCATGAGTTATTTCTTGCTCTATGATCACTAAAGCGGGGGTTTGCAGTCTGAGCTAGCTCACAGAATCTGGAATTTGATTTTTTGCGACTTTCTCTAATATTGCTGAAAAAGGGAAACAGTTATCTTCTTGAAAAATCCGTTTTTGATGCATTTAGTATTTTTGTTGGTCTTTTAAAACCCATTTCCGCTTTTCTTCTCTTCTGTTTTTTCTAAGATAATCGCCTAAAAATGTTGACTAAGCTGTTCTCAAAGGGAAGAACAGCAGGGCAATGTAGATCTAGAGGATCAAAACGTCAAATATATGGCCGTATGTTTCGAGAGTGGGTGCGAGATGCCAAAAAGAGGGCATTTCAATGCCAAAATTATCTAACTCACCATGAGTCTTCAGATAAATATGGAAAAGGGTATGGTAGGGCGGAGGGCTAGGAATTAATTTTTCCTCTCCCTTTATGTAGATTAAGAATGAATAAGGGTGCTGCGGGGCGATAACTCCCTCCTTATTACAGAAAAGCAACTGCAAAATAACTTAAGGCTACTGTAAAAAAGGATTAAAAAAAAGGATAAAAAGGATAAAAAAAAAGCATTTTTGGATGGCTTTGTTTTAGATGGGTGACAATTTTGCTACTTGTATCGTCTCTACAAAAAAGACCCAGCAACTGAAACTTCGATTCGACGCCCTATGCACCAGCAATACTTTACACCATATAACACTACAAAACTTAAGCGTAAAGAGCGGAGGGTTCAGGAAAGGGTAGCCGCTAAGCCACGAAAAGTTTATAATTTGTTTAAAAATACTTCTTATTCCATATCAAAGACACATTTTTTAAACAGTACTTCTTCGAGAATTGAGGCAGAAAGTCAAACTTTAGCGTAAAGAGCGAGGAGTTCATAAAAAGAGCAGCTCCACTCACAAACGGAACAATTTTAGTTGTTTTAACTTTGAAAATCTTAAAATCTTGTCTGGAAGTCTGAAAATCTTGCGCCAGCTCTAGAGGATCTTAAGCTTTTTTTTCATTTTTTGTGCGTCTCTTCGCCACAGATATAAATCTGTCTTAAATCTCAGTTCGAAGACTTCTTTTCCGAATTTCTTAATCTTTTTTTAACCGTGAAAAAAAAACGCCAATGCTATTCTATCTTGATCGAAGAATCAACTTTAGTTCATTCTTCGAGATTCCTAAGAAATATACCCTTTCAAAGGACAATCTCATTAGAAACACTTGATATGTCCACTATATAGTTCTGAATTTGTTTTTTTGTGTCCGTTTTTGTTTTGCTTTCTGATTTAGTAGGTTTTAGTACCGTAACTTTATGGGTTTTTTTTTAAACGTCGGCCTTTGTTTTTCAGACTGTTCACCAAATTTTATTTATCAGAGTTGGCTAGTCAAGGTGAAGTGCAGGAGTCATTTCAAGCTCCCGCATTGAACAAAACAAGGAGCCTTCCAACAAACAGTGGAGGCGTATCTGGGCAGCCTGTGAAGTGGAAATCAGCAGACAACCTGTTAGAAGAAAAGAAGAATGGCTTACTTTTGAAAACAGCTAAGTTTAAGAAGCTTCGCGAAAAACAAGAGAAAAAGCTGAAAGCCGAGGGAGAAAAAATCCAAATGTTGAAACCGGTTTTTAGGTAGTCTTTTTACCGTAGTCTTTTTGGAAAATCCAAATGTTGAAACCGGTTTTTAGGTAGTCTTTTTACCGTAGTCTTTTTGGAAAATCCAAATGTTGAAACCGGTTTTTGGGTAACCTTTTTGTATCTAGCTTTAACCACGCGAACTTATTCTTTTTTTTTAATTTAATGTAAAAGGGGCACATCTTGTGCTTTATTTAAAAACAGATAAATATAAAAGCATATTTATATTTGTTTGTTTAATAAAAAACCACATAACAAAAATTATAATAAAAAATTATTTGCTTACTTTAAAAACAGAAAATTTTAATAATATTCGAGACCAGCTGGAGACTAAGATTAAAAATTAGATATAAAAACCCCAAGCTTTACCCCGGTGTTTTGGTGTTTTTTTTTTTTTTTTCATATAAATTTAACCACGCGAACTTATTATTTTTTTTTAATTTAATTTAAAAGGGGCACAGCTAAATGGATTAATTAATAAACAGCTAACGATATAATCCTAGGAATATGTGAGTTTGCAATACCTCCCCACCTCCCAAAAATTAGAAGAAAAAAAGATTGGCTTACTTTAAAAACAGCAAAGTTTAAGAAGCTTCGAGAAAAGGAGGAGAAGACACTGAAAACTTAGAGAGAAAAACCCAAATATTGACCCCGGTTTTTAGGTGTTTTTTTTTTTTTTTTTTCATCTAACTTTAACCACGCGAACTTATTCTTTTTTTTTAATTTACTTTACACGGGGCACAGCTTGGGATTAATTAATAACCAGATCACTATAAACTCCTATTAATATTTGATTTTTTAATACATCACCACCTCCCAAAAATTAGAAGAAAAAAAGATTGGCTTACTTTAAAAAGAGCAAAGTTTAAGAAGCTTCGAGAAAAGCAGGAGAAGAACATGAAAAATTAGAGAAAAATTCAAATTTTTAAATCGGTTTGTTGGTGTTTTTTTTTTTTTTTTAATCAAGATTTAACCACGCGCAATTATTCTTTTTTTTTAATTTACTTTACAAGGGGCACACCTAATGGGATTAATTAAAAAACAGCTCACGATATAAGCCTCGGAATATTTGTGTTTTTAATACCTCCCCACCTCCCAAAAATTAGAAGAAAAAAAGAATGGCTTACTTTAAAAAGAGCAAAGTTTAAGAAGCTTCGATAAAAGGAGGAGAAGATGCTGAAAAATTAGAGAGAAAAACCCAAATATTCAAACCGGTTTTTAGGTTTTTTTTTTTTTTTTTCATCTAAATTTAACCACGCGAACTTATTACATTTTTTATAGTTTGCTTTACACAGGGCATGGTTAATGGGGTTAATTAATAAGCATGCTCACGATTTAAGCGTCGGAAAATGTGAGTTTGTAATACCTCCCCACCTCCCAAAAATTAGAAGAAAAAAGGAATGACTTACTTTAAAAACAGCAAAGTTGAAGAAGCTTCGAGAAAAGCAGGAGAAGAAGCTAAAAACTTAGAGAGAAAAACCCAAATATTCAAACCGGTTTTTTGGTGTTTTTTTTTTTTTATCCAACTTTAACCACGCGAATATATTAAATTTTTTATAGTTTCTTTACACAGGGCATGGTTAATTGTGTTAATTAAAAGAAGGCTCACGATTTAAGCCTCGGGAACTGTGAGTTTGTAATACCTCCCCACCTCACAAAAATTAGGAGAAAAAAGGAATGACTTACTTTAAAAACAGCAAAGTTTAAGAAGCTCCGAGAAAAGCAGGAGAAGAAGCTGAAAACTTAGAGAAAAACCCAAATATTGAAACCGCGTTTTTTGGTTTGTTTTTTTTTTTTTTTTTTTTTTTTCATCTAACTTTAACCACGCGAACTTATTACATTGTTTATAATTTGCTTTACACAGGGCATAGTTAATGGGATTAATTAAAAGCATGCTCACGATTTAAGCCTCGGAAAATGTGAGTTTGTAATACCTCCCCACCTCCCAAAAATTAGGAGAAAAAAGGAATGACTTACTTTAAAAACAGCAAAGTTTAAGAAGCTCCGAGAAAAGCAGGAGAAGAAGCTGAAAACTTAGAGAGAAAAACCCAAATATTCAAACAGGTTTTTAGTATTTTTTTTTTTTTTCATCTAACTTTAACCACGCGAACTATATTACATTTTTTATAGTTTGCTTTACACAGGGCATAGTTAATGGGGTTAATTAATAAGCATGCTCACGATTTAAGCCTGGGGAAATGTGAGTTTGTAATACCTCCCCACCTCCCAAAAATTATAAGAAAAAAGGAATGACTTACTTTAAAAACAGAAATCTTTAATAAGCTTCGGGAAAAGCAGGAGAAGATGCTGAAAACTTAGATAGAAAAACCCAAATATTCAAACCGGTTTTTAGGTGTTTTTTTTTTTCATCTAACTTTAACCACGCGAATATATTACATTTTTTATAGTTGCTTTACACAGGGCATGGTTAATGGGGTTAATTAAAAGAATGCTCACGATTTAAGCCTCGGGAATTGTGCGTTTGTAATACCTCCTCACCTCCCAAAAATTAGAAGATAAAAGGAATGACTTACTTTAAAAACAGCAAAGTTTAAGAAGCTTCGAGAAAAGCAGGAGAAGAAGCTGAAAACTTAGAGAGAAAAACCCAAATATTCAAACCGGTTTTTAGGTGTTTTTTTTTTTTTCATCTTACTTTAACCACGCGAATATATTACATTTTTTATAGTTGCTTTACACAGGGCATGGTTAATGGGGTTAATTAAAAACATGCTCACGATATAAGCCTCGGAATTTGTGCGTTTGTAATACCTCCCCACCTCCCAAAAATTAGAAGAAAAAAGGAATGACTTACTTTAAAAACAGCAAAGTTTAAGAAGCTTCGGGAAAAGCAGGAGAAGATGCTGAAAAATTAGAGATAAAAACAAACATATAAAAAAAGTTTTTTTGGTGTTTTTTTTTTTCATCTAAATTTAAACACGCGAATATATTATATTTTTTATAGTTGCTTTACACAGGGCATGGTTAATGGGGTTAATTAAAAACATGCTCACGATTTAAGCCTCGGAAAATGTGAGTTTGTAATACCTCCCCACCTCCCAAAAATTAGAAGAAAAAAGGAATGACTTACTTTAAAAACAGCGAAGTTTAAGAAGCTTTGAGAAAAGCAGGAGAAGAAGCTGAAAACTTAGAGAGAAAAACCCAAATATTCAAACCGGTTTTTAGGTTTTTTTTTTTTTTTCATCTTACTTTAACCACGCGAATATATTAAATTTTTTATATTTGCTTTACACAGGGCATGGATAATTGGGTTAATTAAAAGCAGGCTCACGATATAAGCCTGGGGATTTGTGCGTTTGTAATACCTCCTCACCTGACAAAAATTAGAAGATAAAAGGAATGACTTACTTTAAAAACAGCAAACTTTAATAAGCTTCGAGAAAAGGAGGAGAATAAGCTTAAAACTTAGAGAAAAACCAAAATATTCAAACCGTTTTTTAGGTGTGTTTTTTTTTTTTTTTTTTTCATCTAACTTTAACCACGCGAACTATATTGCATTTTTTATAGTTTGCTTTACACAGGGCATGGTTAATGGGGTTAATTAAAAACATGCTCACGATATAAGCCTCGGAATATGTGCGTTCGTAATACCTCCCCACCTCCCAAAAATTAGAAGAAAAAAGGTATGAATTACTTTAAAAACAGCAAAGTTTAAGAAGCTTCGAGAAAAGCAGGAGAAGAAGCTGAAAACTTAGAGAGAAAAACCCAAATAATCAAACCGGTTTTTAGGTGTTTTTTTTTTTTTTTCATCTAACTTTAACCACGCGAACTATATTACATTTTTTATAGTTGCTTTACACAGGGCATGGTTAATGGTGATTAATTAAAAACATGCTCACGATTTAAGCCTCGGAAAATGCGAGTTTGTAATACCTCCCCACCTCCCAAAAATTACGAGAAAAAAGGAATGACTTACTTTAAAAACAGCAAAGTTTAAGAAGCTCCGAGAAAAGCAGGATAATAAGCTTAAAAATTAGACAAAAACCCAAATATTAAAACCGGTTTTTATGTGTTTTTTTTTTTTTTCATCTAACTTTAACCACGCGAATATATTACATTTTTTATATTTGCTTTACACAGGGCATGGTTAATGGGGTTAATTAAAAAAATGCTAACGATATAAGCCTCGGAATATGTGCGTTCGTAATACCTCCCCACCTCCCAAGAATTAGAAGAAAAAAGGAATGGCTTACTTTAAAAACAGCAAAGTTTAATAAGCTTCGAGAAAAGTAGGAGAAGATGCTTAAAACTTAGAGAGAAAAACCCAAATAATCAAACAGGTTTTTAGGTGGTTTTTTTTTTTCATCTAACTTTAACCACGCGAATATATTACATTTTTTATAGTTGCTTTACACAGGGCATGGTTAATGGTGTTAATTAAAAGCATGCTCACGATTTAAGCCTCGGAAAATGTGAGTTTGTAATACCTCCCCACCTCCCAAAAATTAGGAGAAAAAAGGAATGACTTACTTTAAAAACAGCAAAGTTTAAGAAGCTCCGATAAAAGCAGGATAATAAGATTAAAAATTAGAGAAAAATCCAAATATTCAAATAGGTTTTTTTGTGTTTTTTTTTTTTTTTTTCATCTAACATTAACCACGCGAAAATATTAAATTTTTTATAGTTGCTTTAAACAGGGCATGGTTAATGGGGTTAATTAAAAACATGCTCACGATATAAGCCTCGGAATATGTGCGTTTGTAATACCTCCTCACCTGCCAAAAATTAGAAGATAAAAGGAATGACTTACTTTAAAAAGAGCAAATTTTAAGAAGCTTCGATAAAAGCAGGATAAGAAGCTTAAAAATTATAGATAAAAACCCAAATATTGAAACCGGTTTTTTGGTGTTTTTTTTTTTTTTTTCGTCTAAATTTAACCACGCGAATATATTAAATTGTTTATAGTTGCTTTACACAGGGCATGGTTAATGGGTTTAATTAAAAACATGCTCACGATATAAGCCTCGGAATATATGCGTTTGTAATACCTCCCACCTCCCAAAAATTAGAAGAAAAAAGGAATGGCTTACTTTAAAAACACAGCAAATTTTAAGAAGCTTCGAGAAAAGCAGGATAAGACGCTTAAAAATTGTATAGAAAAACTCAAAAATTGAAACCGGTTTTTAGGTTTTATTTTTTTTTTTTTCATCAAAATTTAAACACCCGAAAAAATTAAATTTTTTATATTTGGTTTAAAAAGAGCATGGTTAATTGGGTTAATTAAAAAAAGGCTCACGATATAAGCCTCGGAATATGTGAGTTTGTAATACCTCCCCACCTCCCAAGAATTAGAATAAAAAAGCATTGGCTTACTTTAAAAACAGAAAATTTTAATAAGCTTCTAGAAAACGAGTATAAGAAACTTAAAAATTTTATAGAAAAAACCAAAGATTGAACCCGGGTTTTAGGTGTTTTTTTTTTTTTTTTTTTTCATAAAAATTTAAACCCCCGAATATATTACATTTTTTATATTTGCTTTAAACCGGGCATTGTTAATTTGGTTAATTAAAAAAATGCTAACGATATAATCCTCGGAAAATGTGAGTTTGTAATACCTCCCCACCTCCCAAAAATTAGAAGAAAAAAAAGAATGGCTTACTTCAAAAACACAGCAAAGTTTAAGAAGCTTCGAGAAAAGGAGGAGAAGAAGCTGAAAACTTAGAGAGAAAAACCCAAATATTGAAACCGGTTTTTAGGTGTTTTTTTTTTTTTTTTTTTTCACCTAAATTTAACCACGCGAATATATTAAATTTTTTATAGTTGCTTTACACACGGCATGGTTAATGGTGTTAATTAAAAGAATGCTCACGATTTAAGCGTCTGAAAATGTGAGTTTGTAATACCTCCCCACCTCCCAAAAATTAGAAGAAAAAAAAAGAATGGCTTACTTTAAACACAGCAAACTTTAAGAAGCTTCGAGAAAAGTAGGAGAAGAAGATGAAAACTTAGAGAGAAAAACCCAAATATTGAAACCGGTTTTTAGGTGGTTTTTTTTTTTTCATCTAAATTTAACCACGCGAATATATTACATTTATTATAGTTGCTTTACACAGGGCATGGTTAATGGGGTTAATTAAAAACATGCTCACGATTTAAGCCTCGGAAAATGTGAGTTTGTAATACCTCCCACCTCCCAAAAATTACAAGAAAAAAGGAATGACTTACTTTAAAAAGAGCAAAGTTTAAGAAGCTTAGAGAAAAGCAGGAGAAGACGCTGAAAACTTGGAGAGAAAAACTCAAATATTCAAACCGGTTTTTTTAGGTTTTTTTTTTTTCACCTAACTTTAACCACGCGAATATATTAAATTTTTTATAGTTGCTTTACACAGGGCATGGTTAATGGGGTTAATTAAAAACATGCTCACGATATCAGCCTCGGAATATGTGATTTTGTAATAACTCCCACCTCACAAAAATTAGGAGAAAAAAACATTGACTTAATATAAAAAGATAAAAGTTTAAGTAGCTCATTTAAAAGGAGTAGAATACGATTAAAAATTATAGAGAAAAACTCACATAATCACCTCGGTTTTTTGTTGTTTTTTTTTTTTTTTCATATAAATTTAAACCCGCGAACATATTAAATTTTTTATATTTGCTTTACACAGGGCATTGTTAATGGGGTTAATTAAAAACATGCTCACGATTTAAGCCTCGGAAAATGTGAGTTTGTAATACCTCCCCACCTCCCAAAAATTAGAAGAAAAAAAAGAATGGCTTACTTCAAAAACACAGCAAAGTTTAAGAAGCTTCGAGAAAAGCAGGAGAAGAAGCTGAAAACTTAGAGAGAAAAACTCAAATATTGAAACAGGTTTTTAGGTGTTTTTTTTCATCTAACTTTAACCACGCGAATATATTACATTTTTTATAGTTGCTTTACACAGGGCATGGTTAATGGGGTTAATTAAAAACATGCTCACGATTTAAGCCTCGGAAAATGTGCGTTTGTAATACCTCCCACCTCCCAAAAATTACAAGAAAAAAGGAATGGCTTACTTAAAAAGAGCAAAGTTTAAGAAGCTTCGAGAAAAGCAGGAGAAGACGCTTAAAAATTGGAGAGAAAAACTAAAATATTAAAACCGGTTTTTGGTGTTTTTTTTTTTTTTTTAATCAAAATTTAACCGCGCGAAAATATTAAATTTTTTATATTTGTTTTAAACAGGGCATGGTTAATTGGGTTAATTAAAAACATGCTCACGATATAAGCCTCTGAATATGTGAGTTTGTAATACCTCACCACCTCACAAAAATTAGAAGAAAAAAAGATTGGCTTACTTTAAACAGAGAAAATTTTAATAAGATTCGATACAAGCTGGATACTAAGCTTAAAACTTCGATAGAAAAACCCCCCTATTGACCCCGGGGGTTTTGTGTTTTTTTTTTTTTTTTTTTTTAATCTAAATTTAACCACGCGAATATATTAAATTTTTTATATTTGCTTTAAACAGGGCATTGTTAATTGTGTTAATTAAAAAAAGGCTAACGATATAAGCCTGGGAATATGTGCGTTTGTAATACCTCCCCACCTGCCAAAAGTTACGAGAAAAAAGGAATTGCTTACTTTAAAAACAGCAAAGTTTAAGAAGCTTCGAGAAAAGCAGGAGAAGAAGCTGAAAACTTAGAGAGAAAAACCCAAATATTTAAACCCGTTTTTAGTTGTCTTTTTTTGTTTTGTATGTAACTTTAACCACGCGAACATAATAATTTTTTTTACCGTTGCTTTGCACAAGACATAGTTGATGGGAGTAATTAAAATTTGATCATAATATCAGCTTTAGAATATGTGAGTTTGTAACGCCTTCATTACTTCCTCACATCCCAAAAATGACATTGGTCCTTAGACCCTGTTCACCCTTCGGTAAAATCCTATATACGTCTGTGTGCGTGTTAACTTTGTTGCTAAATAAAAAGCCAATAAAAGTAATTCTGACACTAAGAATTTGTTAAAAAGAAAAGAATAAAAAAAGATTGAATTCAGCGCTAAATCTGCAAAAAGGGGTACCAAATAGGTCTATCTTGAGTATACCCCATGCCCTCCGAAAATTTTGGTCATTTCCCTCAATCCCACCCTCTGTTAGAATTCTAAACATAACTAAATGTGTCTTTGCTACTATTAATTAAACATTCAATAAGAAATAAAAACTTGTTAAAAATTTTAAAGCTTATAATTGGTCAAAACATTATACAGGTTTTCCTGCAGTCTCAGTCTCATTTGAAGTCTCAAATGAAACCTTACATTCAGTAGACCACTATAGCAATTTTTCTCTGGTTAGAAGCTTCAAATGAAAAGCTTCATCTTAAGTCTCAACAATCTCACCTTCAGTGATCATTTAAAACGAGTTTTTTTTTCAAATTACAGTCTTTAAACGAAAATCCATTTTAAGCCTCAAATGAAAACTTTACATTCAGTAGACCACTAAGACAAGGTTTTTTCAGGTTAGAATATTCAAATAAAAAACCTCATGTCTGGGCCGTCTCACCCTATGTGATCCTTTAAAACAAGTTTTTTTTTTCAAATTACACCCTTTAAACAAAAATCTCTTTTAAGCCTCAAATGAAAACTTTACATTCAGTAGACCACTAAGACAATGTTTTTGCAGGTTAGAATCTTCAAATAAAAAAAAAACCTCATGTCTCAACAATCTCACGTTATGTGATCTTTTAAAACAAGTTTTTTTTTCAAATTGCACTCTTTAAACAAAAATCTCTTTTAAGCCTCAACTTAAACCTTACATTCAGTAGACCACTAAGACAAGGTTTTTTCAGGTTAGGACCTTGAAATAAAAAACCCTCTTCTGAAGTCTCAAATAATAGCCTCGCCTTCAGGGATCCTTTGAAGAAACTTTCTTTGTTTAAGTTAGAATCTTCAAACGAAAATCTCTTTTGGAGTCTCAAAAGAAAACCTTAGCTTCATTGAACCTCTGAAGCAAGTTTTTTTTTCAGGTTAGAATCTTCAAACGAAAACCTCCAAAGAATGACAATGTCCACGGATCGTCTTCTTATTAAAAGCAGGAACCCTTCATCGCAAACCAAATCGCAGCTCCTTCCCCCAACTGACCTCCCAGATTTGATTCATTCAAGTCAGCTTGATCTCACTCGGTGTGCCATTGAGAAATCAAAAATCGACAAAGACAGTTTAAACGAGGAACTGAAACCTGATTCGCCTGTTCCCGTCTGTGATACTACAAGGTGGCCAGTTAGAGCCATTTTGATCGTTGTGATACTCTTGTGTGCAGCTTGGTGTGTTGTTCAGGTGTCAGTTAGTGCTAGACATAGAGAGCGCTGCTATCAGCCCGTTTTTGTTTGGTATCCCATCTGGGAGATTATTGACTCGCATTTAACTCTCAGCTATTCAGGACTCCCACCGCAGTAATTCTTTGTTTGTGTTAGCTTAAGCCTCGTCTAAATTGGTGTAATAAGGTGCATACTGGTGTATACGGTTCATGGTGGTATATTAAGGTTCATGGTGTATATAAGGTGTAATAAGGTTATACATCTTAGAAAGCTTGTACACACACAAAGGAGAGCCAATTTCGCCTTGTCCTACTTCATGTATTAAAAAAAATCAGAATACACCACGTATCTTTCTACTTCAAAGCCTATAACTGGGAATTAGCTCATTACATACACCAGTAAGAAAAATAGAATTGCTTAGCGTTATTAGTGTTATTCGTTTTATTTCTAAAGAATTCTTATTATCTTTATTCGGCAATCGAGGTCACTGCACCAATTCAGATGGGGCTTTAAACGCAGGTGACAATAATTAGGTTGTTTTTTTTTGCTTAACTTAGCGTAGATACAACAATATGTCTTTTTCGTTCAGAGTGAATTACTATTTGAAATTATTTGTTATGTTGTCTTTTATATTTATTTGCAAATGAGCTCTCCATGTTCTAAATCCTTACGTGAAGGGGAATAGGATAAAATTTTTTTTTCAAAAATTTGTTACTGTAGAAAAACTTCTGGGCTTAAATCTAAAGAGTTTATCACATTTCTCAAAAATAACTGTAATTTCCTCCACATTTGGCTAATTTCTGTAAACTAATTGACCATATTCAAGTCCCTCTTCTCGCCATGATCACTAGTTATATATATTTTAATTTCTAATGATTAATTCAAAAATGTATTTTAATATTTAAAGAATTAATGTTTACTACACATAGCTAAAAGCAAAACTGTAGATTGAAAACGTTAGCAATATTAAAGAATAATTGGTTTTCAAACTATTTAATCTCTTACAAATATTTCTTAAATTTTTTTTGCTATTTTTTTCTGGGAAAAAAAGAAGATTTTTTCAAATATTTTGCGATTTAGAATAATGATGGTGGCGATGGTTGAGATGAGGCAACTAACTTGAAGCAGTCCTGAACTCACCCGGGATCAATAGGAGATGAAGAATCTGCCCCCACCCCTTTAATCTCAGCTTTGATAAGTAATGTAGACAGACTAAACTTAGTTACATAGTTTATGCTAGTACGATTAGGGGCTAAATTTCTGCAATTAGTCGTGAAATATTTAGCATTAGGACATTCATTCACATTAGGGATGACATTAAAAGGATTTAAGGGATTAGATTTTTTCAACTTATGATAATGATGACGGTGATGACTATGTTGTGGCAATTAGGGGATGAATTAACCCCTGAATGCAACCGGAATTAATAGAAGGATATCCCCCCCCCACTCGTTAATCTCCGCTATGATGAATTATGGTGCCAGATTCTAAGAGAACAGAGCCCTTACGGCCAAAGGCAAACAAACATGAAATAATCTGAGAAAATAGTATTGCAAACCTTTTGAGAGCATTCGCCCTTTTTTTGGAGTCTGAAGTTTTACACAACTAGTGGCATCTAGATTGGTAACTAAAAACACAAGATGGCATTTCAAAAGTCAATCATAAATTTTCAATTTCTTTGATGTCTTGTCTATAAAGTAGAAATTTACCTTGTGAGCAATTTAGAAAATTTACAACGAAATTAAAATCTAAAAATGTTCAAAATTAGCCAAATTTTTCATCGATTTTTCTCAAAAAGAAATTTAGGGGTAATATTTAAGAGCTTACATTTTATGCATAGAAATTTTCAACCGTGTACAGGTATGTTTCACGAGGATTTTTGAACGCATAAATTCGGACGAAAGTGAATATTTGAGAAGTTATTTCTAATGAAAAAAATACTGAAAAATCGAAACCTTTTTGTCTTTGATTCACGGTTTAGCCATCTTGTCAGAAAGTAAAAAGCTGTTGAACTTAAAGAATGTTTATTATTTTTTATTTAATTGTGATTTTTTGTAAACCAATTTGTGACTTATTTTTACTTCTTTTTGTTCTGTCTTTCTTTTCTGAAGACTAAAAGGTCAAAACATGCCATTTATTTTGATTAATTTTTTCTAGTTAATGGATACGTTTGGATATGTTACATTGATATGTACTAATATTGATATGTTTAAGTTTTTTGTTCCTTGTTTTTCCCTTTTCTATTCCTATGTTCTATTCCAATTTTTAAAGCTGTATTAACCACTGTATGAAATTCAATAAAAGGAAATAAGGATAAATTCATTGTAACTTAGAAAAGGCTATTTCAGTAATCTTGCATTTAATTTCAGTTTCAATTTAGTAATTTCAAATTCCGTTTTTTGTTTCCTTGCTCTTTCCTTTTCCTGTTTCATCGATTTGGGATCTTTTATCAGCTATTCTATTATTATTTTGGATTTCACCTATATTTTGAAAAATTCCTTCTGCCTTTTTAATATTCCTATGTTTCAATAGTATTTAGCCCTTTTGAACCATTGAATCTTCTTTTTCTTCCATAACTATTTACCTATCAACGTAAACGTTAGTACAATGTATATTATAATGGTTTCAGTATTTTTGGGGGTCTTTTGCAGCACTTGATTTTTTTTTTTAGGGCAAAGCTTTTAGTCCATTTCACCCGTCTGTAAGCCATGTATCTTATAGATCCTTGTGGTATCTACAAAATGAATTGTTGTCTCCAAAAAAATTTTCACACAAGGAGGAAGGGAGAGGGTTTTTTTGTGAAGCCTTAAAATATTAAACTTATTACGATTTATCTAATTATTTTATAAATGTTCCGGTGTCTCTTTTCTCTTGTTTTTTCTTTATTTTAGTTCAAAGTTTGGAGTCTCTATAATCCGTCTGTTAACATTACATCTTATAGATTTTTGTCACGCTCTGTGAATGATATGTTGTATTCAAATAGGTGTTTACATTGGTGGGGGGGGGGGGCCGTTAATCAATTAAGTTGTAAAAGTTACTACAATTTATCAAATAATTTTGTAAATTCTACAGCTTTTTTTCTTTTCATTTTATTTTTTTTTTAACTTTTAGGGCAAAGCTTTAGGGTCTTTATAACCCCTCTACAGAATATTTATCTAATGGATCTTTTTGATGCCTAGAAAGAGAATTTGTCTCCAAACAGATGGGGGGATACTTAATAATCTTATAAATATTCCTGTCTTTTTTTTTTTTTTTTTTTTGCCAAAGCTCAGAGCCTGTTGAACCCATCTATATACCATATATTTTGCAGATCTTCGTTGTGCCTAGAAGAGGAATCGTAATCTCCAAATAAATTTTTACACAAAGGGGGGGGGGTCATAACGCCCTCAAATCTTAGAGTTTATTACAAGTTACTAAATAATCCTATAAATGCTTTTTTTTTGCCAAAGCTCATAATTCTATTGAACCCATCTATGAACCATATATCTTATAGATCTTCGTTGTGCCTAGAAGAGGAATTGTAATCTCCAAAGAGATGTTTACACAAGAGGGGGGGAGAGCTCATGACACCCTCAAATCTTAAAGCTTATTACAAGTTACTAAATAATCTTATGAATCTTCCTGTATGTTTTATTTTTTTTGCCAAAGCTCAGTCTGTTGAACCCATCTACAAACCATATGTCTTAAAGATCTTCTTTTGCCTAGAAATGAAATTGGAATCTCCAAAGCGATCGTTATACAAAATAGACCCTTTTGGCCCCGACAGATCTTAAAGCTTCTTATGATTAAAATGATAATTTTATTTAATATTTCCATACATACCTGAAGAAATAAAATAAATACTGGGGTGTTTTACTAGCTTTGATCTCTGATTTAAAAGTAACCTTTTGCCCGTAGTTGCGTTTGACCGTTGACATGTTTAGCATCACTGTTGCCATATACTGGCTCCAAAATTAGCCATATATACGAACAAGAAGTTCCTAAAAAAACAAAGATATTTTTTTAGCTCATAAACAACAAACTCCAGATTTTCAGGGATCCTTTCAGATTTTTTTTTTTTTTTTTTTTTGGAAATAGGGGATGATGCTTCGAAATTACTGTATCCTTCAGCTAAACATATCAATTTGTTTTACATTTTAGCATATTTTGTCAATACTTTATTGGGGGGGGGGGGGGGTCAAACGTATGTTTAAAGAATAATCGCTTTAATATGTTCCCTTAAGTTTATTTATACATGAATGTGTAATAATGTGATCAGAATTACTATATCGGCCCTCCTCCAATTGAGAAATAAAAAAATTTATAATAATAAAACGAGGTTCTTACTGGGTCGTCCAATGAATGGAAGGAGGGGGTACGCCGAAATGTCAAATGGTAACCCACATTCAATGTTTTGAATGTTTAGATTCTACATGAAGACTGAATCAGATTTTATCCCCAAAAAGTTGTTGGAATGCACTCCATTCAAGTTACGAGAATTTAAAAAGCAGATAGTAGATTGTGCTCATTGTGCTCAGTTGAGCACAGATAGTGCTAAATGTAAATAGGTTGGTTTATATTATTCGACGAAACACGAGCATATTTTTGAAAATTGTATACATTTTGTCCTTGTTAGAAAATTTGGTCATTTATATTTTGACTAAGATAAAGTAAAATTTGAGAAAAGATAAAAAGAATAATTTAATACTGAATAAAATTAAGATAACAATTAAAATTTTTGTAGGTATCTGATTTTTGGTGGTTTACGGTAGGAGGGGTTGGATATTTTCCTTGTAGACAAACTTTCCCCTTTTATTAATTTTTCATTGCCTTTTTGATTTCTAAATTCTTCGTCACCAGTGTGTCAACCAGAAAGAACAGTTAGCTCTGAGCCATACTTGGCAGGAATTAAGAGCAAGCGTCCTATATGGATCTCTCGGGGATTAGAATCTAACCCAATCTTTGTGGGAGGTGAAAAGCGGCGGGAAGTACCTATATATGTTTTTTATCTAGTTATTTTTTCTACTGTTAACTCCACGATTTTCCGGGCAATTCTAGATGGCATCGACCGTTTTTCTAGAAACGAACTCAAGTTTCCTCTCCTGTCAGCCTCTAATGTTCTTTAATGTTTTCACCGCTTGGTCCTGAATTCTTTCCATCAGGTTTGTTTACCAAAAATGGCTTCTGGCTAATTTAGCCAGAAGTAAGAGGTAGTGTATACCATATGCCTTTTGGGGATCAAAACCCTTCTCAATATCTGTGGGGCTAAAAAGGGTGGGAAGCCCCCTACTTTTTATCTGGTTATTTTTTCTATTATTGACTACGATTTTTTCGGGAAGTGCTAAATAGCATCGGTCGCTCTCCCAGAGTCAAACTCAACTTTCCTCTCGTATCAGTCTCTCGTGTTCTTTGGTGCTTTGACTGCTTGGACCCTAGCCAATTTAGCGGCATGTAAGAGCTATTTAATATATATCTTTGGGGGATCCAAATATTCTTGTTGTTTTTATTTTTCAATCTGGTTCTTTTTCTCATATCAGCTCTATGATTTACCCTTCCTCTTGGGATGGTTTATCGCTCCCCTTGATATATTCCTCTCATAAAGCTCCCATACCATTCGATGCTTTCACTCTTTGCCCCTCCCCTTGATATGTTCCTCTCATCAGTTTCCCATACTCTATGATGCATTTATTTGTTTGCCCCTCCCCTTGGGATGTTTTGTCCCTCCCCTTGATATATTCCTTTTACCAGCTTCCCATATTTTGATTGTGTTCTAATTTTTTTGCGCCTCCCCTTGATATATTCCTCTCGTCCGTTTCCAATTCTCTTTGATGATTTCACTTATTTGCCCCTTCTCTTGGATTTTCCTCTCCCCTTGAAACGTTTTGTCCATCTCATTGATATATTTCTCTCGTCACTTTCCCGTACTCTGTAATGCTTTCACTTATTTTCAAATAAACTTGTTTGCTGCTTTTATAGGAAGTCAGAACTTCGTATCTCACTCTTTGAAATTTTCTTATAAAATGGAAAAAAGCTTTTATTATACCTAGAAAGAATGGATTTCTAAAAAGACTCATAGCTAGTTTAGAAAATGTGATTTATACCTGACTGTTTTCTTAGAAATGGATTATTTCTGGGTATAAATATTATATCATCAAATTCAGTGCAGAATAACCCTTGTTGTTTATTATGTTACGTCTATGTTAACCTTGACCTTAGACAGTATTACCCATGGTACTTATACTCTGAAATAGGTATTTGCACAAGTGCCTTCGTCATCACTGCAATCCTTAAAAGAAATTACGATTTTCCAATTAACCTCTTAAATATTTTCTTATCTATATGAAGAAGTAAATAATGGTGCTTTATTCACCTTAATTTCTTATGTTTTCAAAGCTAAACAGTTGAAAATATCTTTAATGAAACATTGAAATGTTTCATTGTAATGAAATATTCCTAACACATTTTTAATGTCATTCTTGCCAGATGCTTCTAATCTTGGCATCAGTTTTTGATTGTTTTCATACACAATTTTGAAATAGGTTTCCTTCTGGATTCTCAAATTTTTAATACAGCCTATTAAACCAGTGCCAACTAATGTAACTGAACATTTGTCATAGTAAAGTAGTCGCAATTAGTGAAACATGTTTATGTGACAACATTGGCACCATAGTTCTGAAAAATTCCCACTGGGTCGAGTTTTTTTTTTTTTTTTTTTTTTTTTTTTTTTTTTTTTCCTTGCCTCGAATAATTTTAAAGAGTGATATATGAAGTTTTCAAGTAGATGTGCTATTTATAGTGACGCATTTATATGGTTTTTCACATTTTACATTCATGAATAAATATAGTCAATTTTTGCCAAAGTGCTTAGTTTGTCTACTTTACTTTTTGTTTACAATGCAAATAATAAATACTATGCTGAACCTGGTTTTTATCTTTTTCTTTTTGTAATTAGTATACACTAGGCGTGGAGCGCGTGAAGCGTTTTCCTTTATAGGTGAGGCTCAGGTCTAAAAGTTGTCTTTTTTTACTAGAAAAATAGGTTTAAAATTTATTAATTTTTTACTACTTATTCTTTTTTGTTAACTAAATATTTGTCAAGTTTTGTCTTAGTGTTACAAAATTTGGACTTCTTTTTTTCCTGGGAAGGTGAAAGCTACAAAGTCTGAAAAGTTTGTCTAGTGGGGAGGGAGCTAAGACCAAATAATATTTTTTGCCAGGTAAATATTAAATTGCTTTTGAGTGTTACAAAGTCTTATTTCCTAGTGCATATTTCTTGTATATTCATTTTCTTCTAGGAGGGTGGGGGTTGCTGAAAATTTGATGTAGTATGAAATACTAAAAAAGTATGAAATGGATTTCGAGTGTTGAAAAAATTGTTTCCGAGTGCATACTTCTTCCAAATTTATTTTCTATTAGGTGGGTGGGTTGAGAATTCAAAAAAGTTAGTTTAGTGAGGAGTTGGCTAAGATCAAAATTAAGCTGTGTTTTACCAGAAAAGTATCTAATTGCTTTCGAGTGCTAAAAAATATTTCCTTTCCGAGTCCATACTTCTTGCAAATTTATTTTCATCTGGGAGGGTGAGGCCTGAGAAGTCTAAAAATTTATTTCAGTGGGGAGGAAGCTAAGGTTAAAGACAAGTTTTTTGCAAGAAAAGTATCAAATTTTGAGTTTTTCAAAATGCCGAATATTGGAAAAAAATTAGCTTAAAGAGAAGGAGTTTGAGGCCTCTCTTCCTCCTCTTTGAATATTCTTTTCTTTTTTCTTGCGGACAAAGAAAAAGGCATGCAGGGTTGCTAAATGGGAGAGGGAAGAGCTCTTTCACTACCATAGCAGTAATCGATACGTTTTTGTGGCCCGGTGTCTTTTTTTATTTCAAAAAGGCACTAGAACTTCCAATATTGGCCTTAGTGAGCCCTTTTCTAATATTCCGTAACCACTAAGTCAATGCGACGATCTCTGGGAGTCACTGTTGTCACAATACTTTGAGAATGAAAGAGCTTATTTTTACCATCATACTTTTATTACCATCATACTTTTTTTTACCATCATACTTATCATTTTGTTTACATCATACTTATTTTTACCATCATACTTTGAGAATGAAAGCTTATTTTTTACCATCACTTTGTATTTGCTTTAAACAGTACGAGTCACTGTTCAAGTAAAGATGTATTAAGTCCCCTTGGGACTTAATACATCTGAATAAACAGGTTAAAAGTTATATCATTATAGCCCAAAACCCGATGGTAGTAGCTTAGATTTCCAGAAATTGCGTCTATTTAATTTAAATTTTTATGAATATTCATGAATAGTCTATATATTTTTATAGTCAATATAAATGTTTCCTGGGTAAGTAAATATAAATATAAATACATAAATATATATATAATACAAATATGAATATTCAGGAATAGTCTATATATTTACTATATATTTATATAGTAAATATAAATATTTCCTGGGTAAGTAAATATAAATATATATAAATATTTACTATAAATATATAGTAAATATAAATATATATAATATTTATATAAATATAAATATTTTCTATATATTTCCTGGAATCAGCCAGGAAAAGTATTTAATTAAAATTTTCATGAATATTCATGAATAGTCTATATATTTATATAGTCAATATAAATGTTTCCTGGGTAAGTAAATATAAATACATATAATATTAATATATATATAATACAAATATGAATATTCATGAATAGTCTATATATTTACTATATATTTATATAGTAAATATAAAAATTTCCTGGGTAAGTAAATATAAATATATATAAATATATAGTAAATATAAATATATATAATATTTATATAAATATAAATATTTCCTATATATTTCCTGGAATCAGCCAGGAAAAGTAGTACTTTTTCATGGGAAAAACATCAGGAGGGCTTTAGTCTTTTTGAGGATAATATAATAATTGTATGTTATGTTGTAAAAAATAAACCCTTAACGTTTACTGTCAAAGTCAAATCTTGAGTGACATTGACTACTTAGCACACTCTTAGGTGAATCAAATGGTGCAGTCTGATTTTCTCTTACTTATAAAATACTGTTACAATTCAACTTTGTAGTCAAGGTCGTATTCAGGGGGAGAAGGGGATTTGAACCCCCCCGCCCCCTTTAAATGTTTGTCCGATTCGTAAAAACTTAAATAAATGAATATAAACAAAATTTTGATGTGTTTATTAAAGTTTTTTTTTAACCCCCACCCCACCCCTAAAAAAATCTTGGATACGTTGTTGTTCGTAGTCTTAATACCTAATTTTTCTTGCGGCGTATGTTTCCTTAGAAGATAATCACGTTAGGCACCTCATCATCTAATGTTTTTCTAAAAAAAAGAAAACTTATTTACATATAGCTCTGAAAAAGTAAAATTTATAATCGATTGGTATAACCAGAATTTTTATTATTGATAAGCAGCTAGCAATTTCTCTAGTGGTAAGTACAATTTTGCTAGTAAAAAAGAGGACGGAGTGAAATTGGGGGACCTGTTTATCAATTATATGTTTTCTAAAAGAAAAGTTGATATTCAAGGGAAAAGGTAACTCTTGTCAAAGAAATAAAGATATACCCCATTTCATCACAATATAGGCCATCCAAGTCCTGGAGAGTAGCACGGTCAGAGGGCTCCGGATCCTCATGAAGAGGGCTCCGGATCCTCATGAGCCAGTTTGATGTCGAAATTGAAAAACATCTCTTAACTTACTAATAAAATCGAGGTGTTATTGGACTTTGGAATCTCAGCCCTTGAATTGACGAATTGAGTTTTGAAATTGAATAAGGCGCAGAAACTTAGCACCATATCGAAAGTGTTGCTCTCCACGTGACGGCACTAACTAATAAAGTACGGGTGTAGTTCAAAATTTGCACTTGACTGAAAAAAATATAAATGTGTTTACTTTTATAACTTTAATAAATCAAATAATATTAACATTTTGATTACTAAATATCAGTATATGTATATTAAACTGACAATGCACATTCATTTGTGTTTTTTGAGTACAGTGCAAATAGTGTTCTGGCCTTGGGAAGGCGTAGGGGTCTTAAGCTCAACTTATGTTAATTTCTGATGGTTTGGAGCTTCACTCTGTTATTTATCATAATATCTGTTCGTTTTGAGTTTCATTTATTTATCGATGCTGATTTGTGGTAGTTTCATGCTTGGTAGATTATTTGATTTTATTTTTGCTCATTTTTTGCTTAATGGAGTTCTTTAATTTTCTTTGAAAAATTTATTTTGTGGAAGAAATTTTTTTAATTAATTTCTGTTCGTTTTGTATTGACATAGTCTTTTCAGGGAAAAAGAAAATAATACTTTAAATCTTTTCAGTTTTTTTAAGAATTTGTAGTTTGGCTTGATATTTGTATGCTGGAGAACAGTTTTCATCAATTTTTAACAATATACACCCTTTTAACAATTTGGACACAAATAGTAGTATTTAATTTAGTTTCATACCTCTTCTAGTTGACCTGAAATACAAAACTTGATACCATTCGCAAAACAAATCTGTTAACTTACGTTGAAACCTTTCATGCACTTACGCTTATTTTGAGTTGGGTGAATTTTAAGAGCAGAAGTAGCCCAGGAAGTATGAACATAATACCCTCAGTCGTTTTTGGGATACATCTGAGATGCCTTATTGGGAATTGGCATTAAGACATTGCATTTAGACTTAAAATTAATAAAAATTTTAGTTCTTAAAAATAAGGGGAAAATGGTAGGGGGGGGGTGGGAGAGGGATTAGTTACCCTCCTATTTTTTCGACTATTAAAAAGGGCATCAGCGCTTTCTATTTTCAATCGAATGAGCCCTTTTCGAAGTTCCCACGACAACTTCTTCGACACAAAGTGCTCTGGTCTAAACAACAACATCAACAAAAAATAATACATTATACCCACATCGATCTTTACTATAAAAATGTCAAGCCTTCCAATCAGTTTCGACTATTAAAAAGGGAACTAGGCCTTTCGATTTCCAATCGAATGTGCCCTTTTTTAAACGACATCGCTTTCTAAAAACACCTTATATGCCCCCAGGGCATAAATTACAACCCTTACCCTAAGGGCTGTTAGGGTGGTTGTCATCTTCTAAGACCTAATTTCCAGAACTTTCAACTACGTTAAACAAAATGGCTATCTCAAAATTTTGATTGGATGTGTTTTTTTTAAATAATGGGCGTGAGAGGGGCAGTAGTCACTCTCCAATCACTTTCAACTATTAAATATCGCATTAGCCCTTTCAATTTCCAATCAAATGAGCCCTTTTGAAGTTTCTACGACAAAACTTTCAATAAAAATGTTATATGCCCCCAGGGCATAACTTACAACCCTTGCCCTGAGGGCTGGGGAGGGGGTTTCCTCTCAAATACCTAATTTCCAGAACTTTCTACTACGCTGAACAAAATGGCTATCTGAAAATTTTGATTGGATGTGTTTGGAGGAATGGTGGGTGTGAGAGGTGGGTTAGCTACCCTCCAATTACTTTCAACTATTAAAATGGGCACCAGCCTCTCAATTTCCAATTGAATTAGCCCCTTTTGAAGTTTTACGACAACTCTATTTATAAAAACCTTAGATACCCCTAGGGCAGAACTTAGAATCCATACCCTTGGGGCTTTGGGGGGTTTGACATCCTTACATACAGAATTTCCAGAACTTTCAACTACGTTGAACGAAACGGCTACCTCTAAACTTTTATTGAATGTGTTTGGGGAAATGGTGGGCATAAAAGGCGGGTTAATTACTCTCTCACTTTCGACTATTAAAAAGGGCAATTTCAATTTCCAATCAAATGAACTCTTTTTGAAATTTCTACGACAACTTTCTATATAAACTTTATATGCCCCCAGAGCATAACTTACAACCCTTGCACTGGGGACTCTGAGGGGGTTATCATCCTAAAAGACCTAATTTCAAGAACTTTCAACTACGTTGAACGAAATTGATATATCAAAATTTTGATTGGATGTGTTACAGAAAATGGTGGTCGTGAGAAGGGCGTTAGTCGCTCTCCAATCACTTTCAATTATTAAAAAAGGCACTAGCCCTTTTAATTTCCAGTTGAATGAGCCCTTTTGAAGTTTCTCCGACAACGCTTTCAATAAAACCTTATATGCCCCCAGGGCATAACCTATAACCCTTGCCCTGAGGGTTGTTGGGGGGGAAGGGTTGTCATCCTTAAAGACCTATTTTATAAAACTTTCAACAATGTTGAATAAAACGGCTATCTAAAATTTTTTATTTGATGTGTTTGGGGAAAAGGTGGGCGTGAGAGGGGGGCTAGTTGCCCTCAAATCATTTTCGACAATTAAAAAGGGCACTAACCCTTTGAATTTCCAATCAATTGAGCCCTTTTTCAAGTTTCTACGCCAAAGATTTCAATAAAACTTTATATACCCCCAGGGTATAACTTATAACCCTTGCCCTGAAGACTGTGGTGGGGAGTGTCCTGCTCAAAGGTATAATTTCCTGAACTTTGAATTGCGTGGAACACATGGATATCTCAAAATTTTTCATTAGATGTGTTTGGGGAAATGGTGGGCATGGAAGGGGTGTTAGTTACCCTCCAATCACTTTCGACTATTAAAAAGGGCACTAGCCCTCTCAATTTCCAATTGAATGAGCCCCTTTTGAAGTTTTACGACAACTCTATCTATAAAAACCTTATATGCGCCAGGGCATATTTTACAACCTTTGCCCTTGGGGCTCTGGGGGGTTTGTCATCCTTAAATACATAATTTCCAGAACTTTCAACTACGTTGAACAAAATGGCTATGTCTAAACTTTGATTGAATGTTTCTGGGGAAATGGTGGGCATAAAAGGCGGGTTAATTACTCTCTCACTTTCGACTATTAAAAAGGGCAATTTCAATTTCCAATCAAATGAACTCTTTTTGAAATTTCTACGACAACTTTCTATATAAACTTTATATGCCCCCAGAGCATAACTTACAACCCTTGCACTGGGGACTCTGAGGGGGTTATCATCCTAAAAGACCTAATTTCAAGAACTTTCAACTACGTTGAACGAAATTGATATATCAAAATTTTGATTGGATGTGTTACAGAAAATGGTGGTCGTGAGAAGGGCGTTAGTCGCTCTCCAATCACTTTCAATTATTAAAAAAGGCACTAGCCCTTTTAATTTCCAGTTGAATGAGCCCTTTTGAAGTTTCTCCGACAACGCTTTCAATAAAACCTTATATGCCCCCAGGGCATAACCTATAACCCTTGCCCTGAGGGTTGTTGGGGGGAAGGGTTGTCATCCTTAAAGACCTATTTTATAAAACTTTCAACAATGTTGAATAAAACGGCTATCTAAAATTTTTTATTTGATGTGTTTGGGGAAAAGGTGGGCGTGAGAGGGGGGCTAGTTGCCCTCAAATCATTTTCGACAATTAAAAAGGGCACTAACCCTTTGAATTTCCAATCAATTGAGCCCTTTTTCAAGTTTCTACGACAAAGATTTCAATAAAACTTTATATGCCCCCAGGGTATAACTTATAACCCTTGCCCTGAAGACTGTGGTGGGGAGTGTCCTGCTCAAAGGTATAATTTCCTGAACTTTGAATTGCGTGGAACACATGGATATCTCAAAATTTTTCATTAGATGTGTTTGGGGAAATGGTGGGCATGGAAGGGGTGTTAGTTGCCTTCCAATCAGTTTCGACTATTAAAAAGGGCACTAGCCGTTTCAATTTCCAATCGAATCAGCCCTTTTTGAAGTTTTTACGACAAGGCGTTCTATAAAAACCTTATATGCCCCCAGGGCATAACTTACAACCCTTGCCCCGAGGATTGGTGGGGGGGGGGTTGTCAACCTCAAAGACCTAATTTCCAGAATTTTAAACCACGTTGAACAAAATGGATATCTCAAAAGTTTGATTGGATGTATTTGGGAAAAAGGTGGGCGTGAGAGGGGGGTTAGTTGCCCTCCAATCACTTTCGACTATTAAAAAGGGCACTAGCCCTTTGAAGTTCCAATCGAATGAGCCTTTTTTGAAGTTTCTACGACAACGCCTTCTATAAAAAGCCTTATATACCCCCAGGGCATAACTGACAACCCATGCCCTGAGGGCTGTGGGGAAGTGTCCTCCTCAAAAACATAATTTCTATCTGGAAATCAACTACGCTGAACGAAATGGCTATCTCAAAACTTTGATTGGATGTGTTTCAGGAATTGGTGGGCGTGGAAGGGGTGTTAGTCGCCTTCCGATCACCTTTGACTAGGAAAAAGGGCACAAGCCACTCCAATTTCCAAGCGAATGAGCTCTTTTCGAAAGTTCTACGACAACTTCTTCGATACGAAGTACCCTGCTCTAAAGGAAAAAATTAATAAATGACACATCGTGCCAACATCGTTCTTATATGCCCCCAGGGTCTAATTTAAAACTCTTGCCCTGAGAGTTGTGGGGGAGTGTCCTCCTCAAAAATATATTTTCTATCCGGAAATCTACTACGCTGAACAAAATGGTTATCTCATAATTTTTATTAATTGTGTTGGGGGGAATGATTGGAGGGGGGGGGAGGCTAGTTGCCCTCCAATCACGTTTGACTATTAAAAAGGACACTAGCCACTCCAATTTCCAATCGAGTGAGCCCTTTTTGTAGTTTCAACAACAACACATTCGATAGGAAGTGCCCAGGTATGGAAAAAAAAAAACAAAAAAATAATACATTTTGCCAACATTGTTCTTTACTTAGGCAGCGCAATTGCGCTGCCTATGAAAAATAAGTGGGGTAAGCCAAAAGGAAAAATTTGCAAAAAATTAAATATTTCTATGGTAGTACTGAACAGGAGCATATTTTCCTATAGGGCAGGGGAGCAGCAATCCCCACCCCTAACCCTAGTTTGTCCCCTAGCTGGAATTTAGCGTCTTCAAAAATCTTGTCAAAACTAAGATAGGCCTACATAATTTGTTTGACATAGATGGCGGTATTCAGGAATTTATTTATTTAGACATAACATATACAAAATGCAACATTGCCTCCCCCTACCTATATTTTGGAAAATATCCTTTTTGGGAAAATTTTATTTTAACAAGTTGAAGCACCCATACATAAGTATGGGTCCTACATAAGTATATCCATACATAAATATACCCATACATAAGTATGGGTCCTAACCATGGGCGCCCATAAGCTGAATTCCAGGGGGGGGGGCAAACTTCGTCTAATTGCTACTTTTAATGCTATATAATATAAATCTCAGAACAAAAAATATAAAAAGAAGGCAGCATCAGTCCGCCAGGGGGGGCAAGAGCCCCCCCCTGCCCCCCATATGGGCGCCCATGGTCCTAACTAAGGCACCCATGGAAGCAGATGAGTTGCCTTCAGTATACATTTGCTTTTATGGTATTAAATGGCTCATTTTTCACTGGCATTTATGGCTCATACTTGACTTGGGAAAATTGGCTCCAATTGGCTCGAACCTTTGTGTAATCATAGCTTTTTCCGTATTTTGTACATTTTGTAATAGAAGGCGTTGAGCTCAAAAGCCGTAACCATGGATACAAGATTCAATAATCAGAAGCCAGAAAGATTAGAATAAAATACATAATTAAATGAACGAGAGAATTAAAGGAAGTAGAAATAGTTATGTAATGACACAATTAGAACAAATATCGTCGGTCAGAATATCTTTACGTCATTTAGAAATCTATGATACAGTACTAAACCTTAAAGAAGAGTTACAGAAAAAGAAAGAATCAAGCCAATATAAACTCAATGAATTAAGAAATGAACTTGAATTACTTACTTTGAAAAGACAGAGTTTCTTAAAGTATATAAGTGAAGTTGACGAAACAAATCGCTCAAATCAGTTGAAAGCAATAGAAGCTAGAGAGCGGAAAGAAAAAGAAACAGTTGCTTTAGAGCAATCAATAAAGGAATATGAAGGAGTAAACGAGAAGCTATTGAATGGATACGGAACGCTAAACAGACTAAAGAGACAAGAAAGTGAACTTATTCGATACAAGGTAAGTTGGAGGCTGAATTGGTAGAGAGTAAGATCATAAATGATAGAAAACAATGGATGCTAGAGGGTAATACGAAAATGTAATGGTCTACTTTTAGAACAGTCTATGGAAAAAGGCGACAATTTTGACAAATAAATTTCAAAGGAAAATGGTATGTTAAAGAAGTAAAGAAACAAAAAGTGAATTTATTAGATGCAAGGTATAGTAGAGGCAAAATATATGGGGGCAAGTGGCTAAAAGTTAGAAAGCAATATAGCCCAAGGAAGGAAAGGAAAAAGTAATAATAGTGTAGTTAAGAATAATCGATGGAAGGATGTGAAGAAGTAAATGAATATTTTCTAAAAGGATGTTGTACTCTAGCAAAGCTAAGGAAACAAAGACTTGAACTCAATAGAATAATTTAGAAAGCAATAGAGACTAAGACGTGAAAGGAAAGAGCAATAATAGCAACAGTGTAGTTCAGGATAATCGATGGAAGGATGTAAAGAAGTAAACGAATACTTTCTAAAACGAAATTGTACTCTAGCAAAACTAAGGAAACAAAGACATGAACTCATTAGAATAATTTAAAAAGCAATAGAGACTAAGAAGTGAAAGGAAAGAGTAATAATAGTGTAGTTTAGAATAATCGATGGGAGGATGTGAAGAAGTAAACGAACATTTTCTAAAAGGATATTGTACCATCAAACAGGGATACTTTGAACCTTGTGGGTTACTTTGAACAAAACAGTAGCTCTCTTATGGCATCAACTGGCCAAACATATAATCTCTGTATATCATCCACAAGGTGTCATTCAAACTGGAATAAAATCAAGTTTGATCTCCGCCATTTTTCTTCTTCAGTTTGCCACGTACATCGTCGTTGTCTATTGCTGATGAGTAAGTAATATTGTTCCCATTTGTGAATAGTTTGTAAAGAGTGACATTAATATTTTTGGAGGTGTGCGAGGAAGTTGTAATTTGGTTACCTAGTAGAAACAGATAGAACGTTTAAGACCAGCCTATTATCGATGTGCTGTTTGTGATGGTTCGAGCAGAGAAGAGCTGTTCAAAGTTCCCTCCAAGTTTAGGGAAAAAAATGGGGTTACTTGGAAGGAATGGTGGTGCATGTTTAAATGTGGAATTTTTGGGCCCCTTTAGACTTGGGGTACCTGGAATTTAGTGGCATATTTAGGTGAGGGGCTAGCCCCCCCCCCGAAATTCCTCAAGAATTTTTTTTTAGCTTAATCACTCCTTACAGTAGTCGCCTTAATTTTTTGCTGTAGACTTTGATAAGTTAGCAGCGTTAGTAATGTTTCTAAGGGATTCCCCTCTCAAATAAATGGAAAATTTTGGGATTCAACATGCCTGTTGGCACTCTGAATAACAAGCTGAAGAATCGGTATACAAAGAAAGTTGGGCATCCCGTCTGCCTTGATAAAGAAGACGAAGAAGTTCTTGTGAAAAATATTATAATTGCTGCAGAATGGGGATTTCCTTTCGACAAATCAGATATGCAATGAATAGTTGCATTATACCTTGACAACATTCGATAAACGGTAAACGCTTTCAAAAACAACATTCCAGGTCATGAATGAGTTGACTCCTTCTTGAGGCACCACAAAGACCCACTAGCAGTACCAATGTGCCAAAACTGTTCAAGAAAGAAAGGAAAAGTGACTCACCAAGACCTTACCAACTACTTTGATACTCTTGAATCAAGAACAACGATGTTCCAAAATCGATATTTTAAACTTTGATAAAACAAATCTAAGTGATGATCCAGGCTGAAAAAGTGTATATTCAAAAGGGGTGTTAAATACCCAGAGCGGATTATGAACCAGACTAAAACTGCAGTCTCGATTTTGGTCTGTGGTTCAGCTACTGGAGAACTATTGGCTCCTTACGTTTGTTATAAAGCAACAGGTTGGTACTCCAGTTGGAGAAGTGGGGGACCTCGTGGTACTCGATATAACGTTAGCAAGTCCGATTGGTTTGAAGGCTATGTGTTCAAAGTTCGGTTCGTATCTTAGTTGCTTCCGCACTTTAAAGCTCTGCCTGGAAGAAAAGTTTTAATAGGCGATCAGCTAAGCTTTCACTTCAGTGACAAGGTTATCTAGGCCTGCAAAGAAGAAGATATTGCTTTTTTTTGTTTAACAGCGTATTGCACCCATTTCTTGCAACCCCTTGATTTAGCATTCTTTGGGCCGACTAAACGAAACTGGAGAAGAACCCTCGAAGAATACAAGATGCAAAACCCTGCCGAAAATTCAGTCCGAAAGGATGTGTTTCTGAAGCTATTAAAGCTCCTCTGGGATGAGCTGGCAAAGGACGACAATGTCAACCTTCAAAATGGGTTCACAGCATGTTTTGACAGAAATCGTTGCGTCGAAAAGATTCCCGATAGCCGATCAAATGACTAAATCCGTGAGGCAGTTGGTGATTCTGTCACAACTTTCTTTGAAAAAAGGCGATTTGTCACTGATGGTACTGTGTCGCGTAAGCGAACAAAGCTTAACAAGGCTCCCGGAAAATCACTAGCTGAATCAAGCGACAGAGAAGAGCGACGAGCGACGAGTAAAGTGAAATCTGGCAAAGCTAAAATGAAGCCGAATAAAGGAAAGGGAGCTGGAAAAAAGTTACGAGAACTCCTGAATCTAGACTGCTCATCTGACGACGCATCAGACAACTTTCCGGAAAAACTATGTGACGATTCCAGTGAACTTAGTTGAGATGAAGTCCAGAACAGTGAACATGAGGGTGGTGACAACTCTACTTGTAAGAAGGACTAAGGTCCCCCAATTAAACTGTCTGACTTCTATACTGTGTTCTATGAAAAAGATTTCTACCTTGGGTGAGCAGAAGACTTTCCAGATGAGGGGATGGTGAAGTTCAAATTTATGGAGCGTTTGAGCAATGCTGACTTCAGTTACTACTGGCCCAAGAAAGATGACGTCGGTGTTGTTGGAGAAAGATATGTTTTCGCTGGACCACTCGTTCGAAAAGGAAATGGCCCCTTCTAAATTGCAGGGCACCGTGAAGTTACAAAGTCATACAAAAAACTTTCAAAGAACACAAGTTCTAGCCTCCGGTTTTCCGGGATTTTTCTGCAAGTTCTGTTTTTGACATGATCTTAGTCTAATTTTCTGTGTTTTTTCTTAATTTTGTTCAATATAAGTAACCTTTTCTACATTGAATCTTAGAGAAAAAAAAGTCTGTAAATAAGTGGTTGTTCAAATTTACCCAAAGCAAGGCCAAATTTGAACAAATTAGGAAATTACATGAACAGTACATAAAATAAAATAAACTTGTTCGAAGTTGGACGAAGTGTGGGTAACTTTGAAAACCATAAAAAAAAAAAATTATGGCCATGTGGCAAAGGATAGAAAAAATCCGCAACGTCCGCCCTCTTCAGCGGTCAGAAATACATATGGAAATGTTTTCTAGGTTGTTATGTTACCATTTACAAAATTTATTGCGAAATAAAGGAGAAAAAAAGGTACTTTTAATTCAAAGTAACCCCGTTTGACGGTACTCTAGCAAAACTAAAGAAACAAAGAAGTGAACTCATTAGAATAATTTAGAAAGCAATAACGACTAAGAAGTGAAAGGAAAGAGTAATAATAGTGTAGTTCAGAATAATCGATGGAAGGATGTGAAGAAGTAAACGAATATTTTCTAAAAGGATATTTTACTCTAGCAAAACTAAGGAAACAAAGACGTGAACTCAATAGAATAATTTAGAAAACAATAGAGACTAAGAAGTGTTAGGAAAGAGTAATAGTATAGTTTTGAACAATCAAAACAAGCTTTCGAAGGGAAATGGTGCGCTAGCAGAACCAAGAAAGCAGGGAAGTTAACTCTTGGGAACAATATAGAAGGCAATAGAGGCTAAAAACTGATGGAAAAAAGCAATAATATAGTTTAGAACAATGAATGAAAGAATATAAGAAGTAAACACAAAAACTTAGGAAGGGATATGGTACGCTGAAAGTACTTAAAAAAAGAGACATTTAATTTATTAGATGTAGTAGAAGCAAGAGGATTTACTGCCACCAGGAGGGGGGGGAGGGGCCTCACAGGAAAAAGAGGGTATAAAAAAAGGAAAAATATCTTCATTTAAGTCTTGATTAAAACAAACCTCCTGGTAGTATTTTCACCTCTGGTAAATTTTCTGGTTGCGCTCGTGTAAAAAAGGTAAAGAATACACCATTCAAATTTAGAGTCCCTACCGGCGGTGCTGATCTCCGTTTCATGGCTCTTCAGCCAGGAGGGGTAATAGGAGGCTGGGGGCCAGCCATCCTGTGCTTGTGTACACCTTTCCTATTTACCTTTCCCAGATTTCTCAAGATACCCATTTAGAGTCACGCCACTGGCCCCCGTTCCAAAGTAAATAGCTAGCGACACCAGGACTCGAACCCCCGTCCTCAAGGGCAAAGGGTTGCAAATTTCGCGCAGTAACCACTCGATTAGATAGAAAACAAGGGTTTAAAAGATAGAATTATTAGAATCTAAGGAGCGAAAGAAAGATGAATTGTATCTTGAAAAAATCCGTGGAGTACGAGTAATTATGCGCAAATATTTTGCGAAGGAGCAAAATAAAAGCGAAAGTAGTTTCAGAATATCTAATTAGTGCAAGTAAGCTAAAATTTTAAAAATGTAGAAAGGAAGAAGCTAAAAGACGAAAACAAGCAAGGGACATAACGTGATTTTTAGGGATATGCAACACTACATAAATTAAGGACAAGAAATTGTTTGATACAAGGTAAAATAGAAGGTAAATTGATAGAAAGCAAGAATCTAAATATAGAAGTAATAAAGGCTGAAAAGCGGAAGTAAAAGCGAATAGTAGCTTAGAATAATCAACGGAAAAATCCAATCACTTGGGAATATTTCATTAGATTTAAGGTGCTTTTGCTTGTAAATTTACAACGGATTACACTTATTAATGACAACTTTGCACGGATTTCGACATTTCATTTGGATTGATTGTTTGGTTATACTGTTTTATCCTAGGTAATTAGACAGATGAGCAAGGTCAAGACCTTGTTCAGCTCCTTGTTTATCTCAATTGCTAAAGCAGGAAAACAGTTATTTTCTCTTTATTTCGTTCCTTTTTTTCTAACAAATTAATTATCTCTAATACATTATAGAAAACAATACGAGAAAGCAAACACAAACTTTCGTAGATATATGAAACACGAAACGAGAAAACTTAACTAATTGATATAAGATAAGCTAGAAGTTAAAGGAATAGAGAGCGAGAAGGTAAAAGAAGAAAATAAATAAGATATTTAACGTTATTGATTCGGATATGAAACATGATTTTTTTTTTTTTTTTTTTTTTTTCGGATTCGGATATGAAACATGATTAAAAAAAGAAATTAACAAGAAAGTAAACAAGACTACCAGATTAGGGGGGAGAGTAAAGGGGAAGCAATTACTCCTCTCCCTAAATAAAATATAGGGTAAAATATAGGGTAGATATAAGGTAAAATATAGTGGAAATAGTAGAAAGTAAAAGGTTAATATATAGAATGTAATAGAGTCCGAGGAATACGATACACTGAGAGTGAAACCAAATAGCTGTTTCGGAAAATTCAATTCAAGAATACGAGAAAGGAAATACAAGCTTTTTTAAGGATTAGTAGGGGTGTCGTTTGGGGGTGGCAAGGGGGGGGGCAGTTGCCCCCCAATAATGTGACGAAAATTTTCTTTATACATCCCACTCCCTTTGACTATCTGGATATGAACCCCTCTTGACCCCCCCCCCCCTCCCAATAAAAATGCTGGAGATTCACCCTTGGGGATTAGAAAACACTAGACAAACCTAGGAAAGAAGAAAACTTAACTCATTTGATATACTATAAGGTAGAAGGTAAATAAATAGAAAACAAGAGGCTAAAACATGAAAACAAGGAGGGGATATAATGGGATCGGTATGGATATGAAAAAAATATACTCAGGAAATAGGAAAGGGAACAGGAGAATTAGTTTTGGGTAGTGGTGGAAGGGAGCAATTACTCCCCTCCCTAGATTATGAGATATACATCTTGTGCATTCACTAACAATGTGAAAAAAACGTGAGGTAAGATTAGACAGATAGAGGGTAAATAGATAGAGTGTAAGAGGTTAAAATATAGAATGTAAAATGTTCTGAGGAATACGATATACTAAAGTACAAAGGAAACGACAACATGAAGTCATTAGATACAAACAATCTACAGGTTAAATAAAAAGAGACCAAGAGGTTAAATGATAGAAAGGAAAATGAAATAGAGAACAAGAGGCAAAAACGAAAAAGGAGAGTGAAGAGGCTGTTCTAGAACATTGAATTAAAGAATACGAGGAAACAAGCACAAAGTTTCTGTAGGGATATGAAACGCTAAAAAAATGTGTAGAACAAATCTAAAATTCACATTCTCAGATTAGAACCTACAACAAGTTCTCCTCCCCCCCTCTAAAAATGTAAGACGAAGAAGCAAAAAATTATCCTTTAAAATAAAATTTTACTTTTTTGTAGAAATGTCTTGAGGTAGCCGATGATGTAATCGAAGAGTTGACAGGAATTGAAGAGCTCATCCGACGGTATCGAACGTTGCAAAATACGTCTCAAAAATTTGCATCAACAATAGAAGGACAAAAGGGTAAAATTATCAAGATGATTGATGATATAAGGAGAATCTCACTGGTAATGGCCATTTTTAATTCTTCATCATTTTGCAAAATGTTATTACCATGCCAAATATGTCATATCCGACATTCCTACACTTCTGAGATAATTTACAAAAACCTTCTCCAAAGCTGTTCTCCAAGGGAGGATCAGGAAATCGATATATATCAGGAAGACCCAAGTGTGACTGAACATATACTGTCCAGCTGATTCTCTCTTTGACAACAGCTTAGCAAATATTTTTGGTACAAACCTCAGAAGTGAGAAGATGTAGGATACGATCTCTAGGCATGGCAGAGACAGTTTTGCCAGATTGCCTGAAGTTTCCGCAAGTTCAGGTGGATTTTGTTAGGGGGAGGGGGCAACTTAAAAAGTGCAATGATCAGTGAATAGTGGTAATTGGATACGGAAAAACCGGTTATTTATGCCTGGTTATTTATTATATACTGACTGTCATCGTTTTATTAGAGGTTTTGTGGCTTTTTACCTTTTCCGATAACTTACTGCTTTTGCTATATAATATGATATCTATTCAAATAATAAATCTATGAGAAATCGCGTAATAGAGCAGTTTTTCTTACATTTTGGTATTTATTCAGATAATAAATCTGTGAGACATTCTGATAGTACGTTCTCTCACAATGTAAAAACAATAGTAAAAAGCGGTAGGAATGTGTAAGGGTAATGAAAAATTGTGCAAAAGTAGAGTATTCAATCTCTAACGATGTAATATTGGAAATAATGAACTTCATTTTCGATTTCCCTTGAACCTTGTCCTCGGGACATCCTTTCATCCCATTCGGGGACGAACCCATTCGAGAAAGAGCGGGTATATAACGGTAAAACAAACGGCCAACAATTAAGGTTTTCCTGGTAAACCCAATATTTTTCGTTGAGACCATTTGAGTTGAAACCTGAAGGACTATTTGGTTACTTTCATAACTAAAGGGTCTGATATTCTTACCCATCTGAGGTAATTTCTGGAAGACATTTTGTAAGCTTTTCTCCAAGGGAGTATCAGCAGGGCAACTTATATAAGGAAGATCAAAGTGTAATTGAACACAAACTGCCCAACTGATTCTCCCTTTTAGAACAGCTTAGCAAATCGTTTTTGGAAATTATCTTAGACGCATGAGAATATCTAATAAGACTTTCAAATTTGACAGCGACAAAAAAGGTGTAAGCCTTTTTAAGTTTTTTCTAGAGAGCTGCAAAGATAATAATTTGAAGTGATTCATGAGAGCTATTTTTTTAAGACTCTAACTAGAAAATGTCTATAAGTGATCCTACTGTCTTGCTTCATTTTCATACAAGGCAAAGATAAGCGTAATACATTTATAATGACAATCTTATCGATATGCTACCTATTACGTAGAATTTCCCTTTTTTTAGTATTTTCTTAGAAGTAGCAAAGCTCAAGATGTATATATATATATATATATTTATATATATACATGACTGTATGCAGTCATACAACTAGTAATTGGGCAGCGATATTGTTTATATCCTAAAACAACGAGTGGGGTCGAAAATCGATATGCAACCTATCACTAGAACAAAATTTTTTAGGACTTTTCAGAAATGCTCTAAAGTTTTTGCAATTTTCTTCGATGCCGGTAGATACATAATTGATAATATATGCCTTTGTACAATTAATAATTCGACAGCAATATTGTTTATATACAAATTATTGGCAGCAAGAAAAGAGTTTTATGGCCACTCATATAACTGGAAGAAATCTTTTTCAAATTTACTGTATTGAAACAACTATTAAAAACATTCTTGAAGGGAATAATCGTTGCCGACGACATTGTTTAGAGATTATCAAACTTGACATCTTTCTGCTTACTGAGAGAGAATCTCAAATTTTTATTTAGTTTAGGAGAGCAGTGTGTTCTCAAAATTTTAAATAGGTGTACTGTGGTTCATGCTAGGTTTATTTAAAGTTTAATCATGTTTTTACCGTTCAGTACGTGATACGTCTCATGGAAAATAAAATTGAGTCTGTAGTCTTTGAGCTTAAAGTATGGAAAATTTGTTGTTCAAATCATAGCAAATTTTCCTTACTTTTCTGAAAATACATGTAATAGACCTGTTAAACAAATTTTTTGTTTTTCTTCTTCAAGATGAGACTGAAAAACCTTATGCGTAATAGTTTGTAATTTATGTGCCAAGATTAAGCATCAACAATGAAGGAACTGTATTTGAAAATTTTCAAGACATAGAGAGATTTATCATAAATAGAAAAGGCTTATTAGGTCGAGTCATCATCAAATTATTCTTAGAGACACAAAAGGTTTTTAAGGGACATAGGGGACAAGAAAACGATTGAATGGATTAAAAAAGCAGTAACAAAACATTTTTTTTGTTACTGTAACAAAAATCACCTGTTACTGTACTGTAACTGTACTGTTACTGTACTGTACTGTTACTGTACTGTAACTGTACTGTAACTGTACTGTTACTGTAACAAAAAGCAGTAACAAAAATCACCAACGATGATTAAAAACAAATATTTTGTAAAGCTAAAATAAATAAAAAAATTTATTTCGTTTCCTTAAATAAGTTGCTAAAATAAAACATTCCCCCTTGATTCAACTTAGATTTATTCATACCAGAAAACCGTGATTTTCTGAGATTATGTTCAGTGTTTTGCCATCATTAATTTTCAGGAAATTACCATATTTTTTTCAGTGTTGCCACAATGAACCGTGAAAACAAATGAGCAAACATAATTAGTCAAATCTGACTACGTTTTTCGTTCTTAAAATTAATAAACTAAAAATCAGGGTATTTAAAAAAAAACTACACCAGATTAAATCTAAATATTGTTAAGCAATTCCTTAAGATTCTGTTGGTTGTTTTGAAATTATTAAGCTTCGAGGGCAGGATAAAAAAATCTTCAATTTGACCAAGACCTAGGTTCCAATTGTATATGCAGAAAGTATAATTTATGTAATTACTGATGTGTAGTATTGTTGATTTAGTTGACATCTCTTTTAGGTCAGAAATATGAGACGCAAGATGCTGATGAACGACTTGACAATTTTAAAAGAAAAATTGAATCGTATGGAAGAAGAAGAAGAACTAGAAAACATTTTGCTTGAATTTGAAAAAAGGTCAAAACAGGAGTCACAACTTCAGAATATAAACTTGGATATAGCTATAGAAAACCTATACTATTTCATCAACAAAACTGATTGCTTAAGGAAACTTGTTGAAAAGAACTTAATAAAGAAGATAAAAGAATTTGAAAAAAAGAATGATACTATTCCTGATAAACTTCAACTGGATGTAATTAAGTCATCATTGAGTGGTTTATTGGAAGTTGTTGGTGACCTGGAATATTCCGAAGCGAGTTCAGCTTATAGAAGACCAGTTGTTGGAAGTCCATAATTTCAATGGTTTGTGTTTGCTGAAAATTCACAGAATATGAACTTACCCGAGACTTAACTTCTCTCTGCAGCTAAGGTGGGGAGAGGGTTCTAAAATATCTGGATTGAACACTTTGAACATGGAGCTGGCAGTGACGAGCAAGCACTTCTTACCCTTGAGTAGTGAGTGTCTAAACTTGAGGATAAGTTGGAATCTGAGCTCAAAGCCAGAGGGCATTTGTGGTGACTTGAGAGCGGATTCATAAACCTATTAATTTGCACCGAGAATAATTTCTGCAGCAGACTTCTGCCTAGTTTCAATCCGACAACTGGGACATTCTGTATTCTTCACTTAATGGCTCCAGATCAGATATACGTACTCAAGTAATGGCCGCAAATAATACAGATATGGGTTATATTTACAAGAATTCTGTAAACTAAAGTTTTTCTTCGGATTTATTCTGTTATTCTGAAACCACCACATACAAAGTTTGTTTGTTATCTTTGTCACGCAAGTTGACACAAAGCTCCAGAATAGTATTTGTCCTTTCCTTCCTCCATGAAGGATTTCTTGAGGGTAGAAACTAACCTTGCTGACGCCGGTCTGAACTAATATCATGGAGCAGTTTATTAGTCGAACAGAGCACCTAATTCAGTTGATATATTGACAAGGATCCCATCGACTCTTTTGTCGATTTGTACACTGAGGAAGGATCACATTGTTATCCCTAAAGTAGCATGCTATCTTTTCATCGTAGAATCAATGCTCATTTGCCAATGCATTTATTAAAATGAATTAAATGATAAATGAATTAAATGCATTTATTAAAATGAAAAAATTAAAATGAATTTACTGAAAAAATTCTTTTAAATGTTTTGACTTTTATAACTTTAGGAAATAAAAAAATTAATTAATATTTTAAGAAGTAAATATCAGCATATGTATATTAAACTGACAATGCACATTTTTTGTGTAAATTCATTTGAATTTTTTTGCAGTAAAGTATAAATTTCATTCTGGCTTTTAGGGTTTAGAACCCTACTCAGATTAGTTTCTGCTCGTTTTGAGTTTGACTTATTTTAATTTCTGTTTGTTTTGGGTTTCATTTATGAATTAATACTAATTTGTGGTAGTTGTATGCTTGGTAGATTATTTGATTCTATTTTTGTTCATTTCTGGTTTAATGGAGTTCTTTACTTCTTTTTGAAAAATTGTTTTGTGCAAAAAGTTTTTTCGATAAATTTCTTTTCGTTTTATATTGACATAGTCTTTTTCAGGGAGACAGACTGAGCCTCTTCTAAAGTAAAACAACCATCCCTTCTATAAAAACCTTTAATATCCCCTGGGCATAACTTACAACGCTTGTCCCTAATCTATGGGATTTTTTTCAACCCCAAAAGCCTTGTTATATGATATTTGGACTATTTTCAATAGAATGGTTATCTCAACATTCTATTAGACGCATTTCGGGACAATACGACAAAAGTTTTTTTTTATTAATTTCTGTTCGTTTTATATTGACATAGTCTTTTTCAGGGAGAAAGACTGAGCCTCTTCTGAAGTTAAACGACCATTCCTTCCATAAAAATCTTAAATAACCCCTGGGCATAACTTACAACCCTTGTCCCTAATCTCTTGGGTTTGTTCAACCCCGAAAGCCTTGTTATATGATATTTAGACAATTTAAATAGAATAGATATCTCAAAATGTCTATTAGACGCATTTCAGGACTATACGACGTATGTGTAGGGGAAGGGGGAGCTGCCCTCTGATCACTATGACTCTTAAAAAGAGCACTAGCGCGTCCGATTACCATTCCAATGATCCCCTTTAACTAAATGTTGAAATGCTGACGCGACACTCTTTTAGTTGTAATGAGTTTCTTGGGTAAAAAAGGTACTAATTAGGGGTTTGTTGACTCTGATTGCTTTTGGCTCTTAAGATGGGCACTAGAACTAGCAATTTTTGAAACCTGACCAGAGAAGACTGATTCTGCACAATCGAGGGCTTTTGATTCATTTTCGACTATTAGAAAATGTATTAGCCCTTTCAATTTCCAATGTAATGAGCCATTTTTGAAGTTTCTACAACAACACTTCTTATAAAAACCTTATATGCCCCCAGGGTATAACCTACAACCCTTGCCCTGAGGACTGTGGGGGGAGTGTCATCCTTAAATACATAATTTCCAGACTTTCGACTACTTCGAACAAAATGGCTGTCTCAAAATTTTGATTGTATGTGTTCGGGAAATGGTGGGTTTAGTTATCCTCCAATTACTTTCGACTATTAAAAATGCCACAAGCCATTTCAATTTCCAATGAAATGAGCCCTTTTTGAAGTTTCTATGACAGTGCTTTCTATAAAAAAAACTTAGATGCCCCCAGGGTATAACTTAAAACCCTTGCCCTGAGGGCTCTGGGGGGCGTGTCATCCTTAAAGACCTAATTTCCAAAACTTTCAACTACGTTGAACAAAATGGAGTCTCTTTAATGGAGTTCTTTACTTTTTTTTGAAAAATTGTTTTGTGCAAAAAGTTTTTTCGATTAATTTTTGTTCGTTTTATATTGACATAGTCTTTTTCACAGAGAAAGACTAGGCCTCTTCTAAAATGAAACAGCCATTCCTTCAATAAAAACCTTAAATACCCCCTGGGCGTAACGTACAACCATTGCCCCAAATCTCTGAGGTTTGTTTCGACTCCAAAAGCCTTGTTATATGATATTTAGACTATTTTCAATAGAATGGTTATATCAACATTCTATTAGACGCATTTCGGGACAATACGACAAAAGTTTTTTTTAATTAATTTCTGTTTGTTTTATAATGACATAGTCTTTTTCAGAGAGAAAGACTGAGCCTCTTCTGAAGTTAAACATCCCTTCCATAAAAATCTTAAATAACCCCTGGGCATAACTTACAACCCTTGTCCCTAATCTCTTGGGTTTGTTCAACCCCGAAAGCCTTGTTATATGATATTTAGACAATTTAAATAGAATAGATATCTCAAAATGTCTATTAGACGCATTTCAGGACTATACGACGTATGTGTAGGGGAAGGGGGAGCTGCCCTCTGATCACTATGACTCTTAAAAAGAGCACTAGCGCGTCCGATTACCATTCCAATGATCCCCTTTAACTAAATGTTGAAATGCTGACGCGACACTCTTTTAGTTGTAATGAGTTTCTTGGGTAAAAAAGGTACTAATTAGGGGTTTGTTGACTCTGATTGCTTTTGGCTCTTCAGATGGGCACTAGAACTAGCAATTTTTGAAACCTGACCAGAGAAGACTGATTCTGCACAATCGAGGGCTTTTGATTCATTTTCGACTATTAGAAAATGTATTAGCCCTTTCAATTTCCAATGTAATGAGCCATTTTTGAAGTTTCTACAACAACACTTCTTATAAAAACCTTATAAGCCCCCAGGGCATAACCTACAACCCTTTCCCTGCGGGTCTGGGGGGGGGGTGTTGTCATCCTCAAAGACCTAATTTCCACAACTTTCAACTACGTTGCAAAAAATGGCTCTCTAAAAATTTTGATTGGATGAGTTTGGGGAAATGGTGGATGTGAGAGGGGGGTTAGTTGCCCTCCAATCACTTTTAACTTTTGAATAGGGCACTAACCCTTTCAGTTTACAATTGAGTGAACCCATTTTGAAGTTTCACCGACAATGCTGTCTATGAAAATACTTATATGGCCCCAGGGCATAACTTACAACCCTTGCCCTGAGGGGTATAGGGGGAGCCTCATCCTCAAAGACATAATTTCCAGAATTTTCAACTACCTTGAATAAAATTGCTATCTCACAATTTTGATTGGATGTGTTTGATGTAATGGTGGGCGTGTTCTCTCTATAAGAGCCATGTATGGCCCCAGGGAAGAACTTACGACCCTTACCCTGAGGGCTGTGGGTGGGGTTGTCATCTTCAAAGACCTAATTTCTAGAACTTTCAACTACGTTGAACAAAATGGATATCTCAAAAATTTGATTGGATCTGTTTGCGGAAATGGTGGGCGTGAGAAGGAGGTTAGTAGCCCTCCAATCAATTTTGACTATGAAAAAGGGCCCTATCCCTTTCAATTTCCATTGGAATGAGCTTTTTTTGAAGTGTCTACGACAACTCTTTCTATAAAAACCTTAAATGCCCCCATTACCACCCTTACCCTTAGGGCTCTGGAGGGGTTAACATCCTCAAAGACCTAATTTCAGAGAATTTTCAACTATTTCTCTACGAAAATGCTTTGTATTAAAATCTAATATGCTCCCAGGGTATAACTTACAACCCGTGTTCTGAGGGGTTTGGGGGGTTGGTCATCCTCAAAATCATAATTTCCAGAACTTTCAACTACGTTGAACAAAATCACTATCTCAAAATTTTAATTGGATGTGTCTGGGGAAATGGTAGACGTCAGAGGGGGTTAGTTGTTATCCAATCATTTTCGATTATTAAAAAGAACCCTAGCTCTTTCAATTTACGATCAAATGAGCCCTTTTTAAAGTTTCTACAACAACGATCTCTATAAGAACCTTATATGCTCACAAGGTATAACTTAAAACCCTTGTCCCGAGGGATCTAAAGGAGTTGTCATCCTAAAAGACCTAATTTCAAGAACTATTAACTACGTTGAATAAAAAGAATATCTTAAAATTTTGATTGGATGTGTTTTGGGAAATGGTGGGCATGAGAGAGGGGTTAGTTGCCCTCCAACTACTTTCAACTACTAAAAGGGGCACTAGCCCTTTCAATTTTCAATCAAATGAGTCCTTTTTGAAGTCTTACGACAATACTTTCTTTAAAACCTCATTTGCCCCCAGGGCATAATTTACAACCCTTGCCCTGAGGGCTGTGGGGGGAGTGTCATCCTCAAATACATGATTTTCCAGACTTTCGACTACGTCGAACAAAATGGCTGTCTCAAAATTTTGATTGTATGTGTTCGGGAAATGGTGGGTTTAGTTATCCTCCAATTACTTTCGACTATTAAAAATGCCACAAGCCATTTCAATTTCCAATGAAATGAGCCCTTTTTGAAGTTTCTATGACAGTGCTTTCTATAAAAAAAACTTAGATGCCCCCAGGGTATAACTTAAAACCCTTGCCCTGAGGGCTCTGGGGGGCGTGTCATCCTTAAAGACCTAATTTCCAAAACTTTCAACTACGTTGAACAAAATGGATATCTAAAAAATTTGATTGTGTGTATTTCGGGAAATGGTGGGCGTGAGAGGGAGGTTAGTTGCCCTCCAATCACTTTCAACTATGAAAAAGAGCCCTTGCCCTTTCAATTCCAAATCGAATAAGCCCTTTTTGAAGTTTCTACGACAACTCTTTTTATAAAAACCTTATATACCCCCATTACAACCCTTACCCTGAAGGCTCTGGAGGGGCTATCATCCTTAAAGGCCTAATTTCAGAGAATTTTCAACTACGTTGAGCAAAACAGATATATCAAAATTTTGATTGGATTTGTTTGGGAAAATGGTGGGTGTGAGAGGTGGCTTAGTTGTCCTTCAATCACTTTCGACTATTAAAAAGGGCACTAGCCCTTTCAATTTCCAATCGATTGAGCCCTTTTTGAAGTTTCTACAACAACTCTTTCTATAAAAACCTTTTATTTCCCCAGGGTATAACTTACAACCCTTAACCTGAGGGCTCTGGGGTTATCATCCTCAAAGACCTAATTTCCAGAATTAACAACTACGTTGAAAAAAATAGATATCTCAAAATTTTGACTTGATATGTTTGGGGAAATGGTGAGCGTGAGAGGGGGATTAGTTGCCCTCCAATCACTTATTAAAATGGGTACTAGCCCTTTCAATTCCCAATCAAATTAGCCCTTTTGAAGTCTCTACGAAAACACTTTCTATGTCGTCCTCAAAATCATAATTTCAAGGACTTTCAACAACGTTGAACAATAGGGTTGTCTCTAAATTTTAATTGAATGTGTTTGGGGAAATGGTGGGCGTTAGCGGGGGTTAGATGCTCTCCATTCACTTTCGACTATCAAAAAGGTCACTAGCCCTTTCAATGGCCAATCAAATGAGCCTATTTTGAAGTTTCTACGACAACACTTTTTCTATAAAAACCTTATATGCCCCCTGGGTATAACTTAAAACCCTCGCCCTGAGAGCTCTGAGGGAGTTGTCATCCTAAAATACCTAATTTTCTGAACTTTTAACTACGTTGAACAAAATAAATATCTCAAAAATTTTGATTGGATGTGTTTGGGGAAATGGTGGGCTTGAGAGGGGGGGGGGGATTAGTTGCCCTCCAATTGCTTTCAGCTATTAAAAAGGGCACTAGCCCTTTCAATGTTCAATCGAATGAGCCCTTTTTGAAGTCTTACGATAATGCTTTCTATAAAAACCTCATTTGCCCCCTGTGTATAACTTACAGCCCTTGCCCTGAGGGCTGTGGGGGTGGAGTGTCATCCTCAATGCCATAATTTTCTTGAACTTTCAACTACGTCGAACAAAGTGACTATCTCAAAATTTTGATTGTATCTGATTGGGAAATGGTGGGCTTGAGAGGGGGGTTAGTTATCCTCCAATTACTTTCGACTATTAAAAAGGCTACCAGCAATTTCAATTTCCAATGGAATGAGCCCTTTTTGAAGTTTCTACGACAACGCTTTCTATGAAAAACCTTATATGCTCCCAGGGCATAACTTACAACCCTTGCCCTGAGGGGTGTGGGGAGGGGGGGTGGGATCATCCTGAAACCTGAAAGACCTAATTTCCGAAAGAAGCAACTACGTTGAACAAAATAGCCATCTGAAAATTTTGATCGGATGTGTTTGGGGAAAAGGTGGGTGTGAGAGGGGGGTTAGTTGCCCTCCAATTTCTTTCGACTATTAAAAAGGGCACTAGCCCTTTGAATTTCCAATCGAATTCACCCTTTTTCAAGTTTCTACGACAAAGTTTTCAAGAAAAACCTTATATGCCCCAAGGGTTCAACTTATAACCCTTGCCCTGAGGGCTCTGAGGGGGCTATCATCCTCAAAGACCTAATCTCCAGAACTTTCAACTACGTTGAGAAAAATGGATGTCTCAAAATTATGATTGGATGTGTTTGGATAAATGGTGGGCATGGAAGGGTTGTTAGTTGCCTTCCAATCACTTTTGACTATTAAAAAGGGCACTAGCCGTATCGATTTCCAATCAAACGAGCCCTTTTTGAAGTTTCTGCGGCAATGCTTTCTATAAAAACCTGATATGCCCCCAGGGCATAACTTAAAACCTTTGCCCTGAAGGCTGTGGGGGAGTGTCCTCCTCAAAAACATAATTTCTATCCGGAAATCAACTACGCGGAACAAAATGACTATCTCAAAATTTTGATTGGATGTGTTTCGGGAAATGGTGGGCGTAGAAGGGGTGTTAGTTGCCTTCCAATCACTATAGACAATTTAAAAGGGCACAAGCCACTCCAATTTCCAATCGAATGAGCCGTTCTAGAAGTTTCTACGACAACTCCTTCGATACGATGCCTTGGTCTAAAGGGAAAAAACAAAAAATATTACAATATGCCAACATCGTTCTTTACTTAGGCAGCGCGATTGCGCTGCCTATGGTTCAAAGATAATTACAAACAGGAAAAAGCATATGACTTTCTTTTAGTTGGAGTATTAAAAAGAAATCAGGCAAGAAACCACACCCCAGGGGAATACCTTTTCAAAAGATAACTGTGTAATATTGTCTGTCATCATCATGTATGTAATGATTTATTTTAATATGCCAGTTAGAATGGGCTAGAGGTCGTTCTTTAACAAAGACTTAAAATTTCTACCTCTTTTCAATCTATTTTTTTACATGTTCTTGAAATATTTGTCTATTTTAAAAGTAATGTTGCTTCTTTGAAGTAGTTATTTTGGTTGCTCAGTTCACATACTTTCCTTGTTTTTTTTTTCATCTATTTACTCCCTCATCTGACATCTTAATGGTATGACGTCATTATAAACTCACGTCATTATTAGTAACCCCATATCATAGGTTTTATTTTTTACGTCGTCCATAGTTATAACTTATGGTTATGACATCATTCATCATCTTGCCTAAGAGAATGCAGTTTTTCGTAAATCTTATTAAATTTTTTCAATTACTAGTAGCCATAGTTTTAGCAATTTCGTTTAAAATGAGCCATTAAACAGCTCTCTATGATAATCCAGTACCCCGCTAACAGTGAGAGAAAAAACATTCTTCGATACAGAATTTTGTGGTTGCAGCAACTTTCCTTATTTTCGAAGCTAATGGGTTTTCCTTTTTGTTCAAGCCAAGGGACTGCAAGTTTTTTTTATACCGCTGCAACCATGATCAGTCGATCATTTTGACGGAAATTTATTGTGTCCGTCAACTACAACAAAAAGAAATAAAAAGTTCTTAGCTTGTTATCACTATGAGAGAAAAAGACGCTATCAAATCAAAAGTAAAAAAAAAATGAAGCAGAACGAAATCCTTGGTCAGAAGACATGCGACAATTAGCATCACATCGAACCATAAACGAAAATTGTGCAATGATGTCACATTCATGTATATTTCTTATAATTCTGTTTGATTCAACCTCCCTGTAATAGTAGTAAATACAAATTTACTTCAGAATTTTACTAGTTTAATAGTAGATTCAATAGTATTGTAGTCACTAATATATTTAACTAATTAATAATTACCGTGGCGCAGTAGTAATTGGACTCTCCCTCAGTGAGTGGGAATGTGAGTTCAGACAATTCAATGGTAACGATATTACTAAATGTGCTAGCTATAAAATCATCCAATATAGGGAAAAGAACATTATTGACGTCGTAGACTTTTTGTATTTTCTTGTGAACATTACCCATGCTACCGATGGGGGTAACTATCTACAAGCAATGCACTGAGACAAGACAGATTTGTCCTGAATATGTCCCTATCTATCCAGAGATGTAGGGTGCAGTGTCTTTTTCATTTTTGTGGAAAAGTTTTCTCTAGACGAATAGCACAGCTCAGCAGAGTTGCACAATATACATTTTTTTTTTATAAAATTTATATTAAACCACACCAGCAACCCACACATAAGTGTTTTTTTGACGTAATATCTGGTTGAGGGTCATGAAAGGATTGTATTTTTATCTCCACCTTTTTTATACTTGTCTACCAAAGAATGTGAAAAAAAGACACCAGGTCCCATGGCTCCATCATCGTTCAGACGCCAAAGCCGGAACATCAAGGCACACTCATAATCCCGTGATTTTATGGAACTTTTAGGCACATATATACCAAAGAACGCTTGTAAAGCAAAGGAAGATACACAAAGATGTAAAGTATCAGCAATGACAGGTACAAATTCGTTTCTATGGGACCGTTTGCTGGCTTTACCACCTTTAAAAGTCCTTGAGGGGGCCCCAATCCTGAGCTTCTCGCATTCTTTTTTATAGCTCCTCTACCAACTCTTCTAAAGTCTTATAATGGGAATAAGGAATCTATTGGCTCTTTGGGTGAAGATTTGTCTTTGCTTAATAACAGGCTAATACCATCATATTAGAATCTAAGTAACTGAATATAAATGAATTAAAATGTTTATTGGGTATGCTCAAAAACGGCAAAATATTTTTTTTTTTTTTTACAAAATTTAGTTTACGAAATGTTTCCAGCTTCTTTCTAATGCTGTGGAATGGGTGATCGTATACGCTTCGGAAGTGGTTCATTTGAGTGGAAAAATCGGAAGTTCTAGCGCCCTTTTAAGATTCAAAAGTGATTAGAAGGCATTTAGCCCTCCCGGGCTGGTTGTTAGCCTCCTTCTTAAACTTATTTGAAATTTTCCCTTTTTTTTAACTTTCGTAAGTCAAAAGTCGTTAAGACTTGATTAAATATCAGCACATGTATATCAAACTGACAATGCACATTCAATTGTTTTTTTTTCAGTAAAGTGCAATTTATGTTCTGGTCTTGAGAAGGCACCGTGTCTGTCAGCCCAAATCATGTTAATTTCTGTTTTTTTAGTTTGACTCGTTGATTTACTGTAATTTCTGTTCGTTTTGATTTCCATTTGTTTATTGATGGTGATTTGTGGTAGTTTTATGCTGGTAGATTACTTTATTTTATTTCTGCTAATTTTTGACCTAATGGATCTCTTTACTTTTATTTGAAACAACTTGTTCTGAGGAATTAGTTTAAATTAATGAATGTAATTAGCCGAGGTCTTTTCAGCAGATTTAAAGCTTCAAATATCAAAATGTTCGAAGAAAAACGGAAAGCGAATTCTTATGAAAGTAGAAAGGGCAATGATCTAACAAAGAAATAAAGGACATAGTATGACATTCAACAAGTAGCAATAATAATAAAGCAGACTGTCATTCTATTTTTCTTATTTGTTTCAGTATTGAAGCAACGACACTTGGTAACAGGTTTGGATTTTTTTTTTTTTTTTTTTTTTTTTTTTTTTTTTTTTTTTTAAGGGAAGCGAAAGGCGTACTATCTCATTTTCGTCTTATACCTGCTAAAAAGCACACTGATAAACAAAATAAGATGGAATCTGTCCCAATAGTCTCATGCATGCAATCGGATTTGCGCACATTTTGTATAAGTGGCTAAAGTTTAGATTGCTTATTGCTCTTGTTACGTCAATTTGTTGAAGGGCCATGGTATTCTGACCGTGCAAAATAAGCAGAATCTTTGTCCTCTTGATTTGAGGCTGGAACGAATGATTTGACGAGAGGAAACCCCTCTCCTTCACAGAATCGAAATTAATTCTTAAGTTAAAAAGCATAAATAACCTTGGAGGGCGATAAGACCCTATAGATCTTTGCACTACAGTCCTCTGTCTTGCGATAAATCATATCGCAAGACAGAGGACTTGCGGATTTCATGGGGTGAAAGTGTTTCGCTGGGGCAACAGCGAGAAGAATTAACTCACAATATACTTGCATTGGTAAATGAAAATTAATTATCGGATGAACAGACAGCATGTTACTTTAGGGATAACGATGTGATCCTTTCGCAGCGTACAAATCGACAAAAGACTCGATAGGATCCTTGTCGATGTATCAACAAATTAGGTACTTTGTTTGATTAATAAACCCCTTTGCTAATTATTATTGCTAAAATTCGTGATATGAGCATTTTTGTTGCAAAAAACTGGTTACTTTTGGCTTTGTTTTACTTATTGTCTTCAAACTTGAAGGATTGAGTCAATATTGTTCTGAAATTTTGGGTATACAGAGCTCTTGGTTTTGCAACATTATTATTTAGTGTTTCTGATTCATCTTAGTAAGTTAGTTTCTACCCTTAAGAAGGACTCCACTAAGGAAGAATACGATAAGTTAAATTCCAGATTTTTGTGTCAACTTGGCAGACTAATGAACTCGACAAATTTTACATGTGCCGAATTCAGAATCCCGCAATGAATCTGAAGAAAAAGCTTTACTTGCAAAACAGTTAAGATAACATGTATATCTTCCAAGGCATTATCCAGGGGGGGGGGGTTTAGGAGGTCTGCATATTATGAAGTAAGAATTGTTTTCTGACTTCAAACTATCCAAATATTTTACCCTCCCCCCTTATGTGTAAATATATTGCCCAAATTGTATATTTCCCATCTATTCTGTCACTTGTCTTGTGTCGTGCCAAGCTGAAAGAAGTTAACGAAGAAACCGGTTTGTTCTCGAGTTTTACACAGCGTAAACTTGAGGGCGTATAATACACAAGTACCAAAATTCCTTCCCACTACGGAAAATATAAAAAACAAAACTCAAATAAATTCTCAAATTTGGAAAGCCTTATTTTCCACGGGAGAGTATTTTCCACGGGGGGCATTTTCCGCTGGTAGTATTTTCCGGGGGGGGGGTATTCTCCAGTGGGTTGTTTTCCGGCCGGGGGGTATTTTCTGGGGGGGGGGGGTTAAACGCCGGCCCACCAGTATACTCATACCTAAAAACACCAGTTTCTTAGGAATTTTTGGTTGTTTTAAGATTTTTAAGTTTCAGGGAAGTGCCATATTTTGTCAGTGTTGCCAACTGATAAAATGAATAACCAAAACTGATTAGTCAAAACTGCCCTCCTTTTTCGTTGTTAAAATTTAAAAACTAACATTCTGGTGACAAATAACAGTTGAAATAAGGATAAATCCTTTTATTAGACAGAGAAAAAAACAACTAAAGTACTTGTGTATTATATGGTACATATTCGAGAACTTGAATTTACAGACCAGACATTAACCGGTTTATACCTGTCAGTATTTGAAGAAAATTAGCTTAGGCTCGGTTGAAATAACGTAGTAGGTATATTTTATTAGATATTTAATGTACAGAGATGGTATTTTGGTTGGATTAGGTATTTGATATAATACGCTCTGTGCGGCCCCCGTACCATAATTCTTTATTGTAGTTTTCAGAATTTTGTTACTAAAGTATTGTGTTTTCATCACATTTTTGTATATTTCTTTAGGATTAACCTAACTTCCCTTCTTGAGTGTGTACCCTATAATACACAAGTACCCAACTAAAAATACTGGAGATTTCGATCAGATATACAGTGTATATCTGCTAAAGACGGTCACTGTGTATGTGATCGAAATATTTCTGTTTTTTTATTGTTTTTTCAATGTTTAATAAAAGGATTTATCTCTATTTGAACTGTTATTTATCTTCACGGAAAATAGCTTAGTCTTTTAAAACACCAATAATATGGTGATTTCAAAAAGTAAATACACCGTCAAAGGAAAACTAAATTTTCCTAAGCTGTTTGATGCCATGTGTTTTTAGCTTAATTTTTGCCGACTTTTCGCTTATGTTTCCACAAATAACTACACAGTTAAAGGAAAACTATATTCTCTTGAGCTTTTTGGTGCCATTTTCCCACATGTAACCACACCGTCAAAGAAAACCTAAATTTTTCTTAAGCTGTTTAGTGCTATGCGTTTTTAGCTTATTTTTTGCTTATGTTTCCACAAATAACTACACCATCAAAGGAAAGCTGAATTTTCTTAAGCTGTTTGGTGCCACGTGTTTTTAGCTTAATTTTTGATTATGTTTCCACAAATAACTACACCGTCAAAAGAAAACTAAATTTTCTTAAGCTGTTTGGTGCCATGTTCCCACATATAACTACACCGTCTAAGGAAAACTGAATTTTCTTAAGCTGTTTTGTGTCATGTGTTCTTAGCTTATTTGCTGCTTATATTTGAACAAATAACTACACCGTCAAAGGAAAACAAAATTGTCTTAATCTATTTGGTCCCATGTGTTTTCAGCATTTTTTTTTACTGATTTTTGCTTATGTTTCAAGGAATAAGTACACCGCCAAAGGAAAACTAAATTTTCTTAAGCTGTTTGGTGCCTTGCGTTTTTAGATTTTTTTTGCTTTCGTTTCCACAAATATCAAAGGAAAACCAGATTTTCTAAAGCTTTTTGGTGCCATGTTCCCACATATAACTACACTGTCAAAGGAAAACTGAATTTTTTTAAGCTGTTTGGTGCCAAGCGTTTTTAGCTCATTTGTTGCTTATATTTCCACAAATAACTACACCGTGAAGGGAAAACGAAGTTTTCTTAAGCTGTTTAGTTTCATATAACTACACCGTCAAACGCAGACTAAATCTTCTTAAGCTGGTTGGTGCCATGTATTTTTAGCTTATTTTTTGCTTTTGTTTCTTTTTTGTAACTTTGATACCCCCTGCTAAACAGACTGTGTGAATAAGGAGGTGGAGAGTTCCCAATTTTTCGTAGTTTATTAAGATATATATGGTTGTGTAAATGTCCACTAAACCGATTCAGACAATTAAAATTCATCTTTACTGTCTTTGAGTACTTTAAGAAAAGCCTAACACGTTTATAAGAAATTTACAATTTTGAAAGAAAAAATTTAAATTATTTATTTAAGTCTTTATAAAAATTTAAAACAAAAAAGGAAATAAAAAAATAAAATTTTAGTTTCATTTTTGTATTTTAGAATTGACAGGCTTATACGCTATTCTTTCTTTTTGTTTAAATTTTCATCAATTTTTTCAGGAAAAAAAATTCGTCAATTTGACACAGATCAAAGAACTGGGTTCTTATCAAAGAATAGATTATAATATAATCTGTCTCATTACTAATGTGCAGTAATGTTACTTTATTTGGCACCCATTTAAAAAAATATGGGACGTAAGATTGTGATGAACGACTTTATAATTTTCAAACAAAACTTAAATCGTATGGAAGAAGAAAAACTACAGAACATTTAACTTAAATAGTTCAGTCAGCGCTGTCTTCCACCCAAAGCTGTCCGACAAATTGTGAGTCTAACCTGCAATGCAAGGTCTTGTCTTGTCATAGAGAAGGACAATTTTTTGTCAGTTTGTCGTCCTTTGGTTTTGAATCACTCTGAATAGCCTTCTCAGGGTTTTGCAGTATGCTTCTGTATTGCTATTGGTTTCTCGCTGCATAAAGTCGCCCTGCAAAACATCATGGCTAACTCGAAACACCAACATTTGGCGCTGGGACAGCGGAACGTTTTTCTAAAAGGATATTGCACTTTAGCAAAACTAAGGAAACAAAGACTTGAACTCATCAGAATAATTTAGAAAGCATTAGGGACTAAGAAGTGAAAGGAAAGAGTAATAGTAGTGCAGTTAAGAATAATCGATGGAATGATGTGAAGAAGTAAACGAATATTTTCTAAAAGGATATTGTACTCTAGCAAGACTAATGAAACAAACAAGTGAACACATTAGAATAATTTAGGAAGCAATAGAGAGTAAGAAGTGACAGGAATGGGTAATAATAGCATAGTTTAGAATAATCGATGGAAGGATGTGAAGAAGTAAACGAATATTTTCTAGAAGGATATTGTACTCTGGCAAAACTAAGGAAACAAAGACGTGAGCTCATTAGAATAATTTAGAAAGCAAAAGAGACTAAGAATTGAAAGGAAAGAGCAATAATAGTAAAAGTGTAGATTGGAATAATCGATAGAAGGATGTAAAGAAATAAACGAATATTTTCTAAAACGAAATTGTACTTTATTCAAACTAAGGAAACAAAGACTTGAACTCATTACAATAATTTAGAAAGCAATAGAGACTAAGAGCTGAAAGGAAAGAGTAAAAATAGCGTAATTAGAATAATAGATGGAAGGATGTGAAGAAGTAAACGAATATTTTCTAAAAGGATATTGTACTCTAGCAGAACTAAGGAAACAAAGAAGTGAACTCATTGAAAGCAATAGACTAAGACTTGAAAGGATAGAGCAATAATAGTAATAGTGCAGTTTAGAATAATTGATGGAAGGATGTAAAGAAGTTAACAAATATTTTCTAAAACGAAATTGTACTCTATCAAAACTAAGGAAACAAAGACGTGAACTCATTAGAATAATTTAGAAAGCAATAGAGACTAAGAACTGAAAGGAAAGAGTAATATCAGTGTAGTTTAGAATAATCGATGGGAGGATTTGAAGAAGTAAACGAATATTTTCTAAAAGGATATTGTACTCTAGAAAAACTAAGGCAACTGATTTTATTTATAAAATAAGATAAAAGGAAAAATATTCTAATTCTATCTATGTTGACTATTTCCAAACCTCTTCTAAGGTCAAATGATCTACTTGTTCAAATCCACCAATGTATACCGAAAAGAAAAAGATCAATTTAATCCTAAGCTAACGAATGTTTCAACTTAAAAGGGTTACACTTGAACAGCTAGTCAGGGCTTGAGTTCTGGATTACTAAAATCCTTAAGTTCATGCTATTTTTGAGCTAAGCTAAGAATAACCGTACTTGCTTTTAATTCAAATTTTCATTAACCCAAACCATGAGATACTTTTATTATTTCTTGAAATGGTTCTGTATTCCTTTGACCTTTATTAAGCTTAAATTTTAGCAGGGAAACTTAATTGAAAATATCTGGACATAAAGATTTAGAAATTCTTAAGCTGGTAATATTGTTCCGCCTTTTCCCCTAACCTGCTTGTATAAACATTGAGGTCACCTTTGTATAAACATGCAGTACGGGGTAAACGAGATGAAAGAATGATTAAAAGGGGAACGGTTTTTCTTTTCGTATAAACGTCTGAAGATTGCACAAAGGGGGGGTTAAGTAGTTGTATTGTCCGATAATTCCAATTTTCGGATATAAGGTCCTTATAAAGTCAAGCTAAGTCTCACTGGACTCTAGGCTGAAAGAGGGGAAGCACAAATGGCTCTTCTAGCTTTTTCTTCTTGATTATGGTTTCCTTCCCTCTTTAAATCCTCACTTATTCAAAGCTAAATTTCTGGGAAGAAGTTTAATTTGGTTTATTCTAACCTTAAAAAAATGCTGTTTTGTCCAAATGGCTCAAGCCTTGTCTAGGTGGGAATACTAATGAAGCTATAAGTTCCAAAATCATCAATTTTTCTTATATACGTATTAAAATTATTTCCAAGTGACAGAAAGCCTTTTAGAGGTTTTTTCTTCTTATTTTAACCTTTATCTTCAAACTTTTATCCCCAAGGAGAATTTCAGACAGAGAGTGGGAGCTTATCGTTATTAAAAAGTAAACACCTACTCTTTGTTCGATTTCCAAAAAAAGACTACCCTGTTTTCGTTCCTGAGTCCCTATTTTAAGTTCTCTCTATTTTTTTCTTCTTTTCTGTCATTGGTCAGAGACCAGTTTGATGTCATCCTAATAATAATTCTTTGTTCAAGAAGTAAGTATCCGCTTTCTCTATTAAAAACCCTGTTTTTGGTCATGTGATTCAAATCGCTTAATATCTCTCGTCGTTGACCCTTCGAGTTTGAAGCGGCAGTCCGATATTTGTATTTGCATTTTATGGTCCTTCTTGAATCAACCCTTGATTCAAAATGTAGCTAATGTTGTTTGTTTCCTTACACAAAGAAAATTAATACTTCGTTACCCTTCGTTACCCTTCGTTACCACAGTAATAAAGAACGAAATCTAGGCCATAGTAACTGAAATGTTAAAATAAATCATCATATTTTTTTTGCTTAATCTACAATTTTATAGTAAAGAACGAGCTGTAAATGATGATTGTAGCTGTAGACTTATAAAATCAAAGTTACATATAAGATATGATAATAATTTTTTAATATTTACATTAAAGAACGAACTTTAGTCCATAATTTATATTAAAGGAAGATCATTAGAAAAGCACACCACTGCATATATTGGACTGAGCTAGATCTGGAATTTACATTATTTATAGTACCGGGAGCCTGGCGGCTTCGCTGCTGGGTCCCAGCACTCCGCACGTGGCAGGCTTCTATATATATAGATTCTATATATATGAATTCTGATTGTCACTTGTCTTCTAACCGCAGACAAATTGTTGTCTTTTCATACTGCAGTATTTTCAAAGATATTTCATCCGGGTTGCAGCGGTAGCAAGCAACCTAGTAAGATTATAGTAAAGAACGAGCTCTAAATGATGGCTGTAGCTATAGCTGCAATCAAGTAAAAGACAAACCGAAGCCCATAGTAACTAAAAGTTTAAAATATGTTTTGAAAAATCATAATTGCAGTATTTGGCACAACCTAGTAAAAGGCGAACCAGAGCCATAGTAACCAATAAGGGAAAAAAAACGTTTTGAAAACAGTAATAAAGAACAAAATCTAGGCCATAGTAACTGAAAAGTTAAAATAAACAACCAAATGCATGATTATGCAACACATATAGATAGAATATATAATAGTTTTTACTTTGAAGAATATTTGACAATATTTCTAGTTATTTTTAGTTTAGTGAGGCTCTTTACTTTTCTTTAAAAAGTTTTCTCCACATGTTTTCCATTGCATATTACTATCTGTAAGTAATTAAATAATAAAAAAACACATCTTGCAACTGAAAGTAAGGAGCAATATCAAACCGTAAAACAAACAGAAAAGCGTATCGAAAAGTAAAAATTGATAGAGCCAAACAAAACAGCAAGGAGTGTTATTACAAGGATGAAGATCACCGAAACAAATATAAGAAAAAGTTGCTACCAGAATAATGGGTAGATAGAGGGATGACAAAAGCTATAATGAAAAAGTCAATACCTCTGCGAGGTTGTACAAAAGACGAAGCAAAAATTTACATTCAGAAGTCCAAGAACATGGCAAAAATGTAAGTTGATCCTTGTAAATTGAGAAATATTTTACGAATGTTTTACCAGGATTACAAAAAATAATCAAAATTACAGATTAAAATTCTCTTTAAAAGAGCGGATGTTGTTGAAAAGTCGACTAAAAATGCTCTTGTAAAACTTCATAGTAATATCCAAACGAAATGTTGTATGTTTAAAAAACACATCCATGGTAGGGACTGGTAACTGTGGAACAGTTTTCTTGATAAGAATCTTCCAAGCAGTTCAGAGGTCGGTGGATCAAGTCTAACCAAAGAATGCTAGACCTTAGGCCCAGCGAGGTTCGATGCGATATCGATCCATCCTTCTCCGGGGTAAATTCCCAACACACTTCCGCTGCGCTAAGCTGCTCACACTAGCGAATGTGATTTTAATAGTTTATGATGTATTATAAGGGATTTCCTTTCTAAATCCACAATTCTATAGTAAAGAACGAGCTCTAAATGATGGTTGTACCTATAGCTGCAATCAAGTAAAAGACAAACCGAAGCATATAGTAACTAAAAGTTTAAAATATGTTTTGAAAAATCATAATTGCTGTAGTTGGCACAACCTAGTGAAAGGCGAACCAGAGCCCATAGTAACCAAAAGGTGGAAAAAAAACCGTTTTGAAAACATTAATAAAGAAAGAAATCTAGGCCATAGTAACTGAAATGTTAAAATAAATCATCATATTCATTTTTGCTAAATCGACGAAATAAAGACGAATAGAAAAGCGTATCGAAAATTAAAAATTAACAGAGACAAACAAAACAGCAAGGAGTGTTATAACAATGATGAAGATTACCGAAACAAATATAACTAAAAATGGTCTTGTAAAACTTCATAGTAATATCCAAACGAAATATTCTATGTTTAATGAAACGTATCCAATATAGGGATTGGTAACTGTAGAACAGTTTTCCTGATAAGAATCTTCAGAGCAGCTTCAGAGGTCGGTGGATCAAAACCTAACCGAAGAACGCTACACCTTAGGCCGCGAGGTTCGATTAAGTTTCAATCCATCCTTCTCCGGGGCAAACATCCAGCTCACTTCCGCTACGCTAAGCTGCTCACGTTAGAGAATGTGATTAAAACGGTTTATGATGTATTATGCGGTAAAGTTTTGCTAAATCCACAATTTTAAAGTAAAGAACGAGCTCTAAATGATGATTGTAGGTATAGCTGCAATCAAGTAAAAGACAAACCGAAGCTCATAGTAACTAAAAGTTTAAAATATGTTTTGAAAAATCATAATTGCAGTAGTTGGCACAACCTAGTAAAAGGCGAACCAGAGCCCATAGTAACGAAAAAGGGAAAAAAGACGTTTTGAAAACAGTAATACATAACAAAATCTAGGCCATAGTAACGGATATGTAAAAATAAATAATCAAATGCATGATGATGCAATACATATAGATAGGATATATAATAGTTTTTACTTTGAAGAACATTTGACAATATTTCTGCTTATTTTTAATTTAGTGAGGCTCTTTACCTTTCTTTAAAAAATTTTCTCCACATGTTTTCCATTGAATATTACTGTCTGTTAGTAATTAAATAATAAAAAAAAAAAACAAGTCTTGCAACTGAAAGTAAGGAGCAATATCAAACCGTAAGACGAACAGAAAAGCGTATCGAAAATTAAAAATTAACAGAGCCAAACAAAACAGCAAGGAGTGTCATCACAATGATGAAGATTACCGAAACAAATATAACTAAAAATGGTCTTGTAAAACTTCATAGTAATATCCAAACGAAATGTTGTATGTTTAATGAAACGTATCCAATATAGGGATTGGTAACTGTAGAACAGTTTTCCTGATAAGAATCTTCAGAGCAGCTTCAGAGGTCGGTGGATCGAAACCTAACCAAAGAACGCTACACCTTAGGCCCAGCGAGGTATTATGCGGTAAAGTTTTGCTAAATTCACAATTTTTTAGTAAAGAACGCGCTCTAAATGATGATTGTAGGTATAGCTGCAATCAAGTAAAAGACAAACCGAAGCTCATAGTAACTAAAAGTTTAAAATATGTTTTGAAAAATCATAATTGTAGTAGTTGGCACAACCTAGTAAAAGGTGAACCAGAGCCCATAGTAACCAAAAAGGGAAAAAAGACGTTTTGAAAACAGTAATAAATAACAAAATCTAGGCCATAGTAACTGAAATGTAAAAATAAATAATCAAATGCATGATGATGCAATACATATAGATAGGATATATAATAGTTTTTACTTTGAAGAACATTTGACAATATTTCTGCTTATTTTTAGTTTAGTGAGGCTCTTTACCTTTCTTTAAAAAAAATTTTCCACATGTTTTCCATTGAATATTACTGTCTGTAAGTAGTTAAATAATAAAAAAACAAGTCTTGCAACTGAAAGTAAGGAGCAATATCAAACCGTAAGACGAACAGAAAAGCGTATGAAAAGTAAAAATTAACAGAGCCAAACAAAACAGCAAGGAGTGTTATCACAATGATGAAGATTACCGAAACAAATATAACTAAAAATGGTCTTGTAAAACTTCATAGTAATATCCAAACAAAATGTTGTATGTTTAATGAAACATATCCAATGTAGGGACTGGTAACTGTAGAACAGTTTTCCTGATAAGAATCTTCAGAGCAGCTTCAGAAGTCGCTGAATCGAAACCTAACCAAAGAACGCTACACCTTAGGCCCAGCGAAGTTCGATTAAGTTTCAATCCATCCTTCTCCGGGGCAAACATCCAGCGCACTTCCGCTACGCTAAGCTGCTCACGTTAGAGAATGTGATTAAAACGGGTTATGATGTATTATGCGGTGTAGTTTTGCTAAATTCACAATTTTTTAGTAAAGAACGAGCTCTAAGTGATGGTTGTAGCTGTAGATGCAATCAAGTAAAAGACAAACCGAAGCTCATAGTAACTAAAAGTTTAAAATATGTTTTGAAAAATCATGATTGCTGTAGTTGGCACAACCTATTGAAAGACGAACCAGAGCGTATAGTAATCAAAAAAATGAAAAAACATGTTTTGAAAACAGTAATAAAGAACGAAATCTAGGCCATAGTAACTGAGATGTTAAAATAAATCATCATATTTATTTTTGCTAAATCCACAATTTTATAATAAAGAACAGCTCTAAATGATGGTTGTAGCTGTAGATGAAATCAAGTAAAAGACAAACCGAAGCCCATAGTAACTAAAAGTTTAAAACATGTTTTGAAAAATCATAATTGCAGTAGTTGGCACAACCTAGTGAAAAGTGAACCAGAGCCCATAGTAACCAAAAAGTGAAAATTCACGTTTTGAAAATAGTAATAAAGAAAAAAACCTAGGCCATAGTAACTGAAATGTTAAAATAAATCAACAAACGCGTGATGATGCAACACATATAGAGGATATATAATAGTTTTTACTTTGAAGAACATTTGACAATATTTCAACTTATTTTTAGTTTGGTGAGGCTCTTTACTTCTCTTTAAAAAAAAATTCTCCGCATTTTTTCCATTGAATATTACTATCTGTAAGTAATTAAATAATAAAAAAACAAGTCTTGCAACTGAAAGTAAGGAGCAATATCAAACATTAAAACGAACAGAAAACCGTATCGAAAAGTAAAAATTGAGAGCGCCAAACAAAACAGCAAGGAGTGTTATCACAATGATGAAGGTAAGAACGCTACACCTTAGGCCGAGCTAAGTTCGATGAAATTTCGATCCATCTTTCTCCGGGGCAAAAAGCCAGCGCACTTCCGCTGCGCTAAGATGCTCACGTTAGAAAATGTGATTACAACGGTTTATGATGTATTATACGGAAAAGTTTTGCTAAATTCACAGTTTTATAGTAAAGAACTAGCACTAAATGATGGTTGTAGCTGTAGATGCAATCAAGTAAAAGAAAAACCGAAGCCCATACTAACTAAAAGTTTAAAACATGTTTTGAAAAATCATTATTTATCTAGTAGGGTTTCAGACAAGGTGGTTCTAATGATGTACTTTTGTTTTGATCTGACTCTATTTTTAGGGTTGCAGCGGTAGATAGCAAACCGGGTTGCAGCAACATATAGCAACCTAGTAAGAGATGATCACATCCAATGTTAAGAAGTATAAAAACCCATAGCTCCTAAAAATAGAGTCAGATCAAAACAAAATAAACTATTAGAACCGCCTTGTCCAAAACCCCTAAATGGAAAACTTTCTGTCCCTTGACTCGAACAGCAAGGGATATATATTGGCTTGAAAATCAAAAAAGTGGCAGCTACTACAGCATTCCGCCTAAACGGCATCTTTTTATCTTTTTTTCTTTTCCACAGATAGCTTGGCACTGGAACATCGTAGAGAGTTCTTCAATGGCTCATTTTAAAGGAAATTAATGGGGTTCAAAACTATTTTTACATTAAAAGACGATCACTGAAATAACAAACCATTCCATACATTGGACTTAGTTAGCTACTTGATTGTTTGAGTTTTGTCTCTTACTATTTAAAAGAAGAAAAAGCCGTAGGCTTTTTCTATTTCTATAAGGAAGATCATTAGAAAAGCACACCACTGCATATATTGGACTGAGATAGATCTGGAATTTACATTATTTATAGTACCGGGAGCCTGGCGGCTTCGCTGCTGGGCCCCAGCACTCCGCAAGTGGCAGGCTTCTATATATATAGATTATATATATATGAATTCTGATTGTCACTTGTCTTCTAACCACAGACAATTTGTTGTCTTTTCATACTGTAGTCTTTTCAAAGATATTTGATCCGGGTTGCAGCGGTAGCAAGCAACCTAGTAAGATTATAGTAAAGAACGAGCTCTAAATGATGGTTGTAGCTATAGCTGCAATCAAGTAAAAGACAAACCGAAGCCCATAGTAACTAAAAGTTTAAAATATGTTTTGAAAAATCATAATTGTAGTAGTTGGCACAACCTAGTAAAAGGTGAACCAGAGCCCATAGTAACCAAAAAGGGAAAAAAGACGTTTTGAAAACAGTAATAAATAACAAAATCTAGGCCATAGTAACTGAAATGTAAAAATAAATAATCAAATGCATGATGATGCAATACATATAGATAGAGGAATATTTTTTAAAAATTAATACATTAAAATAATCAACATTTTATTATAATCAAAATTTACCTATCGACATATAATAACTTTTTTTCAAAAAAATAACTAAAAAGGCCGATTTTAATGATAAAAAATAAAAAAAAAAAAGAATAATTGAAATTAATTTTTTTAAAAATAACAAATAAAAAAAACCACTGATCTTGATAAAAAAAAAAGCCACTTATATTTATAAAAAAGGAAGCTTTTTTAAAGAATTAAAAATTAAAAAAAAATAAATTTTTTATAATCCCAAATTACCAATCGAAAAGCTAAGAACTTTTTTTTCAAAAAAGCAACTACAATAAAAAGTGCTAACGATAAAAAAAAAATCACACCTTAAATTCATACTGGCCTGTAATTATTTTAAAAAAAATAAATATAAAAAAAAACACCACTTATATTTATAAAAAATTAAAATTTTTTAAAAATTAATAAATTAAAAAATAAAAATTTTATTCTAACCACAAATTACCGATCGAAAAGATAAGCACTTTTTTTCAAAAAAAACATCTAAAATAAAACTTATATTGATAAAAAATAAAACTGTAAATTTCAACCTATAAGAGAATTAGATGTTTTTTCAGCTCCTAAAAACAACAGGATTCTAAGTGTATAAGTATCCCTTAGTTATATTGTAAGGAAAGAATTTCTTCCTTAACTTAATGACAATTTCTTTTTAATAATGAGAATATTTTTTACTCACCAGAAAAAGGTTAGAATTATCCATTTTTTCTATTTAATTACAAAAAATGTTATCTCTAATATACACTATTCGAAACTGATGGATAATAAAATATGGAACCTTATTATATACAAAAAATAATAGGCGATTAAAAAAGAATAGACACAGGTTTTTTGAACTAAAAAAAAAATACATTGAACTTTTAAAGTGCGTCGTTCCTAGTGTTAAAATAACTATAGACCTGTTTGTACGCGAGCACTGTAGAAGCATAAGGCTATGTGAGAGGATACTCACTCTCTTTGAAAGGGTGTATACAAGGTCCAGAATAGCACAGAAAGGAATCTCTTTGAAAATGCGTATACAAGGTCCAGAAACCTGTTTGTACGGAGGGGCCATAGAACTGCATAGATCTATTCTACTTATGTCCTGGGCGATTACACGTATAGCATTTTATCACCGTTGAATTATTTTCATAATTAATTGGTTTGGTAAGCTGAAAGCGTACTGTTTTCTGCCTAGCGGGTTCTTGTGTTCTACTTTTCTGTTGTACTTGGGAATTATCCCTTGAAAAGAAAGCAGGGGAAACCTCGCTTGATGGTCTTGCGGTTGATTTGCCTATGCTATTTATTCTTGACCTATTGTGGTTTGCCACAATCGTGTCAATTTCAATCATTCGTTCCACCTCCTGGACCACCAAGTCTATTGTTTGAATGTTTTTTTTTGTTATTATCATTCGATAATATCAAATTACACCATAGTTTTGGAGTAAGCCCTTGTAAGAACGCATGTAGAATAATTTTCTCATATAGCTCCCCGGACTCTTTTCCAAATTTTGCTTTGACTGAAACCCTCACATTGTGTAGATATTCTCTCACATTTTTTGTTTGATCAAAGCATACCGTCCCGTGTTTTAATTTATTTGTTGAACTTGTTTCAATTAATCTGTCTCGCAACGTTGTTAGTCATTTGTCTAGCGTATTTATTGGGAGTACCTACAGTATTTTCAATTTGCTTTAAGGAGGTTAAAGCCTGCCCTCTCAATCTTAGAAGGAGCATGCTTATTAATGTTTTTAGCTCTGTTTTGGTTATTTCTGCAAATTGGGCCAATTGGATATTGAACTCGTCAACATCTGATTGTCCATCATATTGAGGAATAGATTTTGTTATTTCAACATTTTTCGCGACTAGGTTTTGCGCAATTAATAGTTCACTTAATTCTTCTGGCATGTTAGCAGCTCTTGTTTTTTTTGAAATAGTTAAATTGAAGTTTTGAAATTACACATACACAACTAACTGATTCCTTTTGCTTAACCTATTCAGGGGAGAACTACCTATTTCCTATGAGATATTCTAAGAGGGTGTCCCTATTAATAGTTTAAAGTACCAAGGACTCCAAAATGAAAACATATTTAGCCCTCTTAATCTATTTTAGCTCTATTCATACCTGAAAATCCGGGTTTCCTACGAGTTTTTGTTTAGCTACTATAAGCATTTTTAGTTAGAATAAATTCGCAAAACAGTGTTGTCAATAATAAAACAATGATAAACTGCGGAGCTGAATAATATTAGCGGAAATTATTTCCTATGAATCCGACAGTGTTTTTTATTTGTGAAAATTCAAATTTACAAAATATTGTTTTGTGCTAGAGAACATTGATACCCTAAAGCATGATTTTTGATTTAACTAGAATTTAGTCAATGCTTGATTAACCAGAGTTCAGAGAAAGATTTCAATGGGTCTCAACACTGAGTTTAAGTATAGCCTACATATTAGACAACCTATTTGTTTATCAAACCAAAAATCAGTCACTATACAGAATTTCATGAAAAATTTTGTAAATCAACCTAATAAAGATAATAACTGCAGTAAATATATACCAAATCATATTCGGAATTCCCCCCTATATATGCCAATTCAGGGTATATATTTCTACATTAGGGGTTGGGGTAAAGTTTAAACTTACTTCCCATTTACATCAGAAACAAAATTTCCCCCCCCCCTAATGTAGAAATATATACCCTGAATTGGCATATATAGGGGGGGGCTGAAATTCATTTCCGATAGAAATGATTATTATATTCGTAATCAGCATAAAAAAGCATCGAATGGTGTATTCACTTTATTCCTAACTCAATAATATGATTTGGTATATAATTACCATGAATGCCAATGTTTAGTGTTTTTCTAATATGGACTAAACTACATTATTTTTCAAGCAGCCTAGAAATACCCCACAGAACAGCTTTACATTTTTCACAATTGAGAAGATCAATATGCATTTTTCAAAGCTCATAAATTGATGTGCTTTCCCAGAATTAACAAATAATGGTAAACCTGGTTTTCGTTGGGAAACAATCACAGTTTGGTTACTTCACAATCTTTTTAATCATTAAAAACAAACATTGAAAATTCAATTTCCATTCAAATGAGCCCTAACCCAATTTCAAGACCCACTAGTCTGATGCAATCTCTTATGGGGAAACAAAAGAAAAACACAAATAAAAAAAAAACATGCATCCATAATCTTCCTTCTGGGAAAAAAATTAAAGGAGAAGCTGGAAATGTCTATCTTGGGGCTCTCTGATGTGCTGAATCTGAGGGTTTGATTTTCATTAATATTGCTTGACTTCATATGGATCTTTGTTCTTCTTTGAAAATCAGTCAAATTTTCTAGAACTTATAGCTTTTTCATCCACTCATCCATTAAACTTGATGAATTTTATATGCCCTTAATATTTTTTAATCAGCATTTAAAGACAAATTCTTATGTATTAGTTTCTATTGAAAATTCTTTTCTAGTGTTTTAGAAGCTTCTAACTCCTTACTTATAGTTTTCTACTAAGAACTGCTTGATATAAAATAATATTTACATAGCATCAACCTAGAGTTCTTATGCTAATTCAAACTACCTTCTATTACAAGATCAAGCTGGATACTGAACTATTATACTTTTGCAATATTAAGGACTGCAGGAACTGAAATTTCTGCCTTCTTACTTTATTGTGAGTTAAACTTGTTCATTATCAAAACAAGTAGAAATCTTTTCTGAAATGGCCCATAATGTTATACCATCTACTTCTCAAGTGCAATCAAAGCTATTTATGGGGTTGGTTGTTCCTAGGGAAAATATAATTACATTAAACCTCTCCTGACTCATATATAAGCAAAGACAGTCAAATTAAAGGGGAAAATTTGATCAAATCAGGCATCCCCTCCTTGCAACCTAAACAGTCAACATAGTCCCTTGCTACTCAAGGCAGTGGCTCTGGCTGCCCTGTTCCCTTTGAGCAGCTCTGAATGTAATTTATTATGTTCTGGCGAGACAGTAACTGATGCTGTTTGTCAAAGTAATTGGGTTACCTACATATGGCAATATACAAATTTTTTTCTTTTTATCTGGGTAATAGAATATTGTCATTTACTTTTATGTAGAATGCAGTATAAAGTCAAACAGAAGACAATATATTATGCTTTCTCCTATTATGTAGAATGATAAAAAGTCATACAGATGACTTTATGCCTCATTATTTTATAGAGCAAACATAAATGAAGCCATACAGATGACTTTTTATACCTCATGCTATTATAGAGCAAGCAAAAATAGAACCATACAGATTAATTTTTATATATCTCACTATTATAGAGAAAACATGAATAAAGTCATTCAGATGACATTTTATACCTTACTATTATATAGCAAACATGAACCAAGTCCTACAGATAACTTGTTAAACTTAATAATTTTATGGAGCAAACATGAATAAAGTCATACTAATGACTTTTTATACCTTTTATGTTTGTAATTATATATTTCCATTTCTAGAGAAAAGATAGAGAATGATATACAGTCTTCTGTATGACTTTTTAAAATTCAAATTTCTATAAAGAAGTATGAATAAAGCCATACAGAAGACTTTTTGGTTTTATTATTTAATATATGATCCACTAAAATCTCATACAGAAAAAATTATATTACCCCACTGATAACTAGGAAAATAACAAAAAGTCATATGTAAGACTTTATTTTTGTTTGCTCTTTAATAGTATGAGGTATAAAAAGTCATCTGTATGACTATTTAAGTTTGCTTATAACAGTATGAGGTATAAAAAGTCATCTGTATGACTTTATTCATTATGCTTAACAGTAGAATGATATATTAAAGAGTCATCTGTATGACTCTATTTAGGCTGCTCTATAAATAAAATCATATAGGCCTAGGCTATAAAAAGCCATCTGAATGATTTTTTGTTATTTTCTCTATGCAATAGCAGGAGGTATAAAAAGCCATCTGTATGACTTTATTTATATTTTCTCTATAATAACAAGAGGCATAAAAAGGCATCTGTATGACTTTATTCATAATGCTTTATAGTTGAATGATATATTAAAAAGTCATCTGTATGACTTTATTTAGGCTGCTTTATAAATG